>NC_088782.1:27830681-28133712 GCF_958450345.1 Calliphora vicina | reverse complement strand
GAAACGACAAATTCTAATGCTATTGAAAAATGTAAACACGAAAGAAATTTTGAAAATTTCTTTGCTTTCTAACATTATAGGATTACGAATGTCGCGTTCTTGACTGGGGAAATACCCAAATACGAAGCATTCATTGAAATTACTTAAAGTAATCCCTATTTATAACCAAAAAACCTTATTATTCAACTTTAGGTTAAGAAATTCGATGATTTATGGATTCTTCTAGTTGCAGTCAACAACAAGTTCAGCTTTTTGTCGCATTATTGATTTCATGTTTATTTATAATATTTTTTAAACGAAAATCGAAATTTTTGCAAAAAACATAAAGCTACTAAGATGCTGTCGAAAAAAATATAAGATTTTTTTATTTTTTCACTTTAAAGGCGTATGAATGTCACGTTCTTGACCTCATATCATATCATATCTCATTTGTTATCTATTATGATTTATGATAGCTAAAGTAACTCTTAATTAAAAAGTCAATTTAGTACCCCGATCCATAAATTCACTTAGTTCTCATAAATATTTTGATGGCATAAATATATTGCAGATAATAATGAAAAAAATCAACATCAAGTGTAAAAAGCCTTGTAGTTCACCATTGCCGTTCAGATTTCTTTCAAAATGATTGTTAATGTTGGTTTGCTTACGCTTCATTATAGTTAAATATGTAAATTGAAATCGGAAAATGTTGTATTGGTGAATGTGTATTGTGGTGAATGCGATTAAATAGTGGTTGCCTCAAAAACAGTCAGTCAGACAGACAGACACAGACGCATGCACCACGCTCTTCTTCACAAACAGGTTATGACATTTACTCTATACTCCATATATTCAATGTGACAGTAAACTACAACTGAATGGATTTAAACTTCAAATCATACTTTACAAATATCAGCGATGCCATTTGAATATGTTAATTAGCCACACACACGAGCCCTACAGCTAAGCTTGAAGGTATGTTTAGTTAGTTTGATGAGTATTTGTTTTTAATAATATTGATTAATGTTTGTTGCTTAAAAATTATTAGTTTTAAAAAATATATTGGCAAAAATTTGGATGTCGCTGCTATTTTAAAGGAAGTAATTTAACATTTGAGTCTACTGGTATCCTTTAAAGTAGTGTGTTGACAGTTTTAAGTATTATGGTCACCAGTTACTTATCTAACCTAAAATAATGCAGATGGCGGTAATTTGTTACTTTTGTATAAAAAATCACTAGTAAAATATTAGGCTTTGAAAACTAAAAAAAGATATACACTAGCGATTCTACTAGCGAATGGTAATATAGAAGGTGCCAATTAGCCCCTTAATTGATTAGATGACTGGAGGTAGTTCCTTGGACTGCAGGGTTATTACACAGTCTACTCATGCCTTTAATACTTCACAATATTTATTTATACATATTCTACCCAGAAACATAAATGAAAACAATTTCGGTAATAGTTTTGACAGCGGAAAATAAAACCAGTTACGATTTTCAAAACAAATAAAATATTGACTAATTTAGAATTCCAATTCTAATCGGTTTAATTTACGCTCGTACCTGCCAGCATTAGTCAACAGGTGAGAATGATTATGAAGTTTTGTTTTGCAAATATTCAACACACTCTTATACAAACAACAACAAACATTATGAGTAATTTAAATTGTGTTTTAATTTTGAAAATATTTACAAAGAATTTATTTATTTATTTTTATTTATAAGCGTAAATGTTAAAAGTTTAAGTATGTGTGAAAAATTTGTTAATATTAATTTTTAATTAAATAATTTTTAATACAAATTGGTTTTGAATTGAACATTTATAATGCAATTAAAAGGTGGAAGTGATTGAGAGCAAAAGTAAATATGTGTGTGGGGCAGATTAAAACAGGAATTACTTATCTGGGTCAATTTATAAATATTTTAAATATTCTGGGAATGTTTTTATTATAACACTAGGAGTATTTTCAGTACTTAAGTTAAAACAAAATGATTTAAACATTTATGTTCCATAGATCGCCCAGGCCAGTCATAAAGGATTCAAGACCACGAATTGGAGGCATTACTCTATGAAGATTGTTGTCAAAATTAACAAGAGCTTGCAAAATCATTGGGAGCTACGTACAGTGCCCAATTACAGCAGAGAAATTGGGCACCGTATGAATTGAAGCCGAGAGTCCTTGAAATACGATTTTGTATGATGCTTGAACGCTATAAAATAAAATAATTTTTGCACCAGGGGCGGCCCTTCAACATGTAACATTTTTAAACACTTGCAATTTTTTTGTTTCCCATCCGATTTCAAAGATTTTTATATTTTTAGAAAGCGCTTGGCTAGGTTTTCTAAATATGCTTGTTATTTATCTCTTATAATTTAAGAGTTTTAGGCATTTTAATATTGAAATTTTAAAATTTTGCCAAACCTTATTTATTTCCAAAAAAATTTTGATTCTGCCCCACTGTGCAACGCTCGGATACATGTTGCAATACCTGTTAAGAAGTATTTTGAATGAAGTGGTTGGGAAGTTTTGCCCCACCCGCCTTATAGTCCAGACCTTGAAACGTCTCTCTGGGATATACTTCACTACAGAACACAGTATCCGAAATTGGCTTGATTGGCTAAACATACATAAAACAAGTAAGAGTACTATATTCGGCCGTGCCGAATCTTAAATACCCTCCACCTAAATATGATGGTATAAAAGCTGAAATAATATAACAATTGTTAGAAAAACTAGTTTACGCAGAAGATATTTTATTTCAAATGTACAAAAAATTGTATCTAATTCAGCAATTTATAACTGAAATTCCTATTAGAACTTATGAAATAAGTTAATACGTTTGGATCAACATTTTTCCCTTTTAACCTCAAGTGAAGAAATAGAGTATAAAAAAGGGTATACAAATATATTTAGACAAATTTCAAAATATTGGGTTGTGGGACTTATATGGGAGCTATGACCTATTATGATTCGATTGTCATAAAATATTTTAACGTGATTTTTATGTATTTATATGAGAGCTGTGGCCAATTATGGACCAATATTCACAAAATTCAGCATTATGATTTTTGAATCCAAATTACTGATCTGTGTACTATTTTGGTTTAATATATGGATGCTATGACCTATTATGGTCCTAAGAATTTGAGGGCTATTTTTATAGAATTTCATATAAACAACGCTATTAACAAAAGTGGACCTTATATGGGAGCTATGCCGAATTATGGACGAATATTTAAAAAATCTTGTAGCTCGGTTCTTGGATACAAATTACTGATCGGTGTAAAATTTTGGTTCAGTACAGATTTTTTTGGATATTTGTGCAGGTTAATTTGTTTTCCTAAAGTGGTTCTTATATGGAGGCTATGACCAATTATGGGCCTATCATCATAAAATTTGATACATCGATTTTTGTATATATTGAATAAATTTGTTTCGAATTTCAACCTGATAACTATATTTGTAAGAAATTTATGACGAGTTTAGTGATTTTCGAGAGTGGACCTTATATGGGAGCTACGGTTAAATATGGATTATTTATGTCGAATTTCAACTTGATAGCGACATTTATAAGACATTTATGCTTATTTAAGAGATTTTCGGAAGTGTACATTATATGGGGGCTACGGTCAAATATGGGCCGATCCACGAAAAATTTTATAATAATAATTTTTTTTACCACGAAACTTATTTTTGCTGAATTTTTTATGGATAGTGCTATTCTGTAGGCATTTATAGACCACAGAACCATATTTCGGGAAGAAATTGGTATGGGGGCTAGGAGAAATCATGGACCGATTCTTATAATTTTCACCAGAGTTACTCCTTTTATCATAAAAGTAACGAGTGCAAAATTTTATGTTATAAGCTGCAATATATTTACAAAAAATGTCCAAAAATATGTGAAAATTATCAATTTTTTTTTGAGGTTGTCCCACATTTTAATTCATAACTTTGGTTCCATTGTTCGGATTTCGCTGATTTTCAATACCAAACTGCTTAGGACAATAATAAACTTTTTTCTTGCAACTCTACTATGTTTGTACACAGACAGACAGACGGACATGGCTCAGTCGACTTAGAATTTCATAAGGATCAATAATATATATACTTTGTTGGGTCTCAGATGAGTATTTCTCAATGTTACACACGGAATGACAAACTTATATATACCCTCATTCACCACTTATGGTGGTGGAGGGTATAAAAACACAATTTTTAAGTCATATACCCAATATATAAATTACACATATGGGCATTTCCATGATCAAGCACGTGACAATCTTTAAATGATTGTTTCTTTTTGATAGAATTTAAGAAGTACTATGTTTACAGCAAATGTTAGGTATTGTCGTTTACCATATTTTATCAATAAACATGAGATAAAGAATGCTACAAAGTATATAAATCGTTTTCGACTGCATCTAGGGGAATTTAAAAATCTGCAAATTGGAACACAAGTTGTTGAAATATTGCCATTCGTTGTCTACCAACTTTAATATGATTTAGCACGCGACATATTTTTACATGGTTGAAATATTATACTTAATTTTCTTTTAAATTTTATAATCGACACAGAAAGTGATTCTAAGCAGATTTGTATAATTGGTGGGTGTTGGGACAAATATTTTGGCACATTACAAAAATCAGCAATAACCCAATATACCCTCCCCACTATGGTGGTTAATGGTATAAATATTTGTTTTGTGTTTGCTGATTCATTTGATGTAGCACGCGATATATATTTGTGTGATGTTCATAATAAGCATCAGGTTTTGGTTTTCCTTTAGAAATTTTTATGTTAAAATATTTGCATTCATAATTTTCCCGTTACGTGTGTTATAGGGACTAGAGTTTGTTATTTTGTTGTTTCCAAGTATAGAACTTATCTTCGACATCATCAGGGAATTGCAAAAATATGCTAATTGGAACATAATTTTTAAAGAGAATTTAACTACATCTAGACTAATTTTAAAATCTGCAAATTGAATTAGTTCTTGAAAGCGAAATATTGAAAATAAATAAATATAATTATTTATAAAAAAAAAAAAAAAAAAAGTGACCTCAAGCTTAAATAAAAATAAATAAAATTAATAATAAAAAAAAAAAGGTCGAAAAATTAGACATTATCATAGTAGAATAATTTGGCATTATGTTGATAGTTGTCATGTTGAAATAATTCCATTGGTATTTTGCAACCTTTAGTAGGCATTAGGTGCTGTTTTTCAGTCACGTTTGTTACAAGGATTAGTTTAAGTAAACTCAAAATTGCATTAAAAACCAAAAGCTTTGTATTTATTACTCGTACTTAATTTTATATAGAGTTTCAAAAACCTTAACTATTAAACTAAATCCACTACAAATGTATTTTCTGCCTTCTTTACTGCATTTTCAATATTTTTGGAAACTTCTACTTCTCTTTAGCTTAATTTTTCTTTCTATCGCGCAACTTTTTTCTAATTTCAAGAGCTGTTTAAGGCATCTCAGGACGTCTTTTAATTTTTCCCAAGTTTCTTTCTGTTAAAATAATAAAAACATTTGTTTTTGAAAAAAATATTCACTTACAATAGCGCACGCGACACTCTTTGAAAATCAAAATAAAATGTCTTGTGTGATTATTATATGCAGTAACCTTTTGTTAGTTAAAGCCTTTACATTTTGATTATAATTACAATGTTCTGCCACATGATTAGAACGTTAAAGAAGTACTGATAACAAATGAAAATTTATGTAGATGAATGCGATATTAGAAAATGAACAAAATCAGATGTTGTTGATAGAAAGATATCTTAAGATGCGTGATATCATGATATAAATATGTAAACAATAAACACTAAAATATTCACTTACGATAGCGAACGCGACCCTCTTTGAAAATCAAAATAAAATGTCTTGTGAGATTATTATATGCAGCAACCTTTTAGTTAAAGCCACTAAATACTGATTAAAATTAAAATGTTCAGCCACTTGATTTGAACGTTAAGGGAGTATTGTTAACAAATGATAATTTATGTACAATAACGCGACGTTAGAACATGAACAGAATCAGATGTTGTTGAAAGAAAGATTTCTTAATATGTGAGCTACAATCATAAAATTTAAAAACAATAAACACTAAAGTAAAAATTTTATTAAAAGCAGATAAGACCTACAATAAATGGACTGACAAACTTTATACCCTACCACTCATGGTAAAGGTTGTAAAATAAAGGCTTTATTACTACTTTATTTTTAGATCTAGTTACGAGTTGGTCAATAAATCATCAGATGTATTTAATATGTATTTAAATGTTACTCCACTTTTAAGTATCTTTACCATCAAAATAATAAATTCAAAAAAAAAAAACAATAAACTTCTGAAATAAAAATACCCATAAAATAAAACAAAAACTAAATTCGAAATGTTTATTACTTGTTTATAGCAAAATATTAATTAAATATATATGGATCTTTTTGATATTAACCGCTAAAATAAAAGTTCAAAAAATAAAATAAATGTATTAATAATAAATAGCAAAATTATTATGATTTTTAATACCCTGTGATTTAAAACACAATAGTTCAGTTTAAATTAAAGTTTTCATCAATTGTTAACAGTTATATTGTTATACAATAAACAATAAATTTTTGACAAAAGATTGTTTATAGAAACTGAAAGTATAATTCAATTTATTATTAATAAAAATGTCAGTTGAATGAAATGTATTATTAAAATTAATGTTATTTATGTCATAAAGATCAGAGTTCAAAAATTATTAACAGTTAAAGACATTTTTTATGAAAGAAGTCTAGATTTGAATTCGCAGACAATACAATTACTATACAATAAGTAATTTATCTCAATAATTCCCTAACTGTGTTCTTAAATACATATCTCTTTCAGTATTTGCCCGGTTATGTAGCCGACTTAAAAATAATAATATAATATTCCAGTTCTCTTATTATTGACTCATAGATGTAGTCGAAAACGATTTATATTTTTTTTTGTCACGTTCTTTATCGCAAGTTTATTGTCAATATATGTTACAACAAAGCTATTCCAATAAACATAAAGCTACTAAAATGCCATCATCAAATTAAAGCAAGAAAAAATGTCGCGTTCTTTATCTTTAACAATAGCTATTGGGTGTATGTCTTAAAAATGCGATTTAAATTTTTAGCTTTTATTTTGAAACATTTGTACACATTTCAAAGTATTGGCTATTGTTGGCTATGACCTTTTCCCATCTTCCTGGCAAAATATGGATTCCGAGCCAAAAGAACGAATCAAGCCAATTTCAAATACTCTGTTCTAATGTGAAGCGTATTCCAGAGAGAACATTCTGCATCGATCGAAACAACTAGTAGTCGGCCGGGGCATGGTCTAGACTATAAAGCGGGTTTGGCAAAATTAACCAACAATTTCTTTTTAAATACCTTTTAACAGGTATTGCAACATGTGGCCGAGCATTGGACAGTAGGGTAGAATCAAACGGCTGGTTCGATCGGGATAAAATTTAACGTGAGCGTAGCCAAGAAGTATTAGAGTTTAAATCGTTAAAATGAGCCAATGCAATATTTTTGAAGGAGAAAGTGGCGTATTTTTGAATCTAATTGAGATAATGACTTGAATTTTGTTTGTAAGACCAAAAATTAACTTATCTAAAAAAAAATTAGTTCGAAATAAATGTGGATCAAATTGTTCCTAATATTTAAATTTTGATACAAATTTTAGTTTAAGAAACTCAATAAATATGTAGTATGTAATAAAATCTTTATTTATTAACAAAACTCAATTAAATTTTCAACTAAATAACAAAGTGTAAAAAAACTTGTCAAAAGGCCAAAGGCAATTCCTAAATATTGGAACGTAAATCCCAATAATGTTACTTTCTACAATTATGCCCATACGGTACACAATTCCTTTGGAGCTGGGCAAATACTTTGGTGGTAAATAGGGAACACATCAAGGTTTCCAAGGCTGATTTCCGTTTTCTGATCCCGGCTTTTGGATTTTAGAACATGTAGCCCAAATTAGACGTTTTTATAAAAAAATAGGTCAATTTCCGTCAATACCAAAATGTTTTCCGTAAAGATACCTTACAGAAAAACATAAAATTGTTATATGTTCTTAAAGAAAGTTTTTTTTAATAAAAAAAAGAGTTAATTCACCTTTACAGGTTCCCTGTGATGGTCTGGTCAAATTTCAGCAGCTCATAAAAGATAGTACCTTTTTCTCCCGCCAAATACAGAGAATTAGCTTAGAGCCATGGATATTTGGCTTTGGTGTCGATTCGGCTGGTTGGCCGGACTTCATTTTGGATTTCTTACGCTTCGGGTTATCGTAATGGATTCATTTTTCATAGCAAGTAATGATTTTCTTTTATAGCGTTCAAGCATCATTTCGCACATTCAAATCGTCTTTCAAGGTATGTAATTCGTATATTACCCATTTGATCTGCTTTTGGATGAATCCTTCGGTTTGCATACGTTGAGTTTTACAACAACCTTCATGGAGTAGTGCCTCCAATTCTTGGGAATCAAACTTTTTTGGCTAGCCTGGGCGATCTTTGTCTTCCGTGTCAATATCACCAATTTCTGAACCGAACAAACCATTTATCGCACGTTGAAGCCGATGAAACACATTCAACATAAGCTTCGGTAAGCAATCGGTGTGCTTCAGCAGCACTTTTTTCAAAGGAAAAGAGTAAAGCAATACTTCCCACATATGAAGCTTTGTTGGCACAAAATTCGACATTTTCGAAGCAAAAAAAAATCGTTGTTCTTTAAACTATAATGTTCAATAATTATGTGAGAATAAATGACAGATATGTACCCTTTAAAATGACATATAAGTTATTAAAAACAAAAACCCCGTTGAAAAGATACGCCACACGGTGGCTCGTATCTCAATTTCATTGGCCAAAAGTCCAACTTTTTGTTAACTCCGATTTCAAAAATTTTAAATGCCATTCAATAGTAAACACATTGAAACTAAGGTAGCCAAACAATTAGATAAAAATATTGTCAATTGTGTGCGTGGCATGCTGTTAAAGTCAAATATTTTATGTCATTTTATAAAAATGTGATTTTTGTAAATTTGATCAGAAGTAAATTATCATTACTCGCAAACTATTATAGATAATTGGATGATTTTTCTTTTGTTATGTTGGTAGGATAATAGTCTTTAAGAGCTGATATGATTTGTCATTGTACCGTTTATACCTGATGTGTTATTAATTTTTTCTCAGGTACTATATTTTAGCCAAATTTGAATTTCAGTGGAGTAAAAGTGCTTAGGGTCAAAAGGGGTTAAACAAATTTTACAACCAGGAAAAAGTCCAAAGTGTCCTCTTTAAGCCTATATATACTTGTTGACCTGTTTTGACCTGTTTGTTGAACACTTTTTTCATTTGAATGAAATTACTCCCAAATTTTTGTTCTATTTTTATTTTATTTGTTCATATGACTGGCGCAAAGTACAAGCCGTAATTTTGAAGATATTGCGATAAAATTTGGTATATAAATTTTTTTCGTCCCGTGGACAAAGTCTATTGAAAATTACTGAAATCGGTCCACTATTTCACCTAGCACCCATACAAATGTTCTCCCGAAGTTATACTTTATCGGTCGTAAAAGGTTAATTTATATATGTATCTACACAAATTTTGCTCCAAATAAGTTTTATATAAACTGAATTAATGTCACCTAATTTTGTGATGATCGGTCCATTATTAGTCATAGCTGCCATATAAGACCCGCTTCCGAAAATCACTTTAACGAGCATAAATCTCTTAAAAATGTAAATAACTTCCATATAGACATAAATCACACGACCTAATTTCATGGCGATAGGTCCATAATTAGTCATAGCTCCCATATAAGACCCGCTTCCGAAAATCATTCACGAAAATAAATTATAGTGTAGGGTATTATATAGTCGAGCTTGGCCGAACATACTTCCTTACTTGTTTTTATCTGCTGATAACTTTTTTAATAAGTATAGCTGATTTAAAAAACAAAAAATTTGCATTTTCATACTAAATGCTATAAAAAAAAAAGTAAGAAAGTATGGTCGGTCAAGCCCGACCATATAATACCCTACACCAAGTAAATGAGTAAAAATATTTTTCTTTCAAAATATCAATAATTTATATTCATGAGTGATTTTCGGAAGTGGGCCTTATATGGGACCTATGACCAATTATGGACCGATCACCTTGAAATTAGGTCGTGTGATTTATGTCTATATTAAATTTAACTATGTTGAATTTTGTGTGTATACCAAAATTTTTAAGCGATTTATGCACGTTAAAGTGATTTTCGGAAGCGGGTCTATATGGGAGCTATGACTAATTATGGACCGATCGTAACACAATTTGGTGACATGAATTTTGTGTATATAAAACTTATTTGGAGCGGAATTTGTGTAGATACATAGATAAATTAAACATTTATGACCGATAAAGTCCAATTTCGAGGGGACTTTGTATGGGGGCTAGGTGAAATAATGGACCGATTTCAGCCAGTTTCAATAGGCTTGGTCCTTGGGTCAAAAAAGTAATATGTACCAAATTTGATCGAAATATCTTCAAAATTGCGACCTGTACTCTGCGCACAAGGTTTACATGGACAGCCAGCCAGCCAGCCAGCCAGCCAGCCAACCAGACGGACGGACGGACGGACATCGTTTAATCGACTCAGAAAGTGATTCTAAGTCGATCGGTATACTGTAAGGTCGGTGTTAGACTAATATTTTTGGGCGTTACAAACATCTGCACAAACGCATAATACCCTCCCCACTATGGTGGTGTAGGGTATAATTAAAAGTTCAACTTTAACCAACTTTTAATTACGCAACAACTGCTGAACCGATTTTAATGAAATTAAAACTGGAGAAAAATTCAAGAAGTTATCTGTCCACCAAAAATTTCTAAAATATCTCTATTGGTTCAAAAGTTACAGAGTTTTGGCCGATGAAAAACGAAAATGAGCCACTGTGCGCCATCCCACATTTTGAAGTCATACACCCAGATGATTTACAGCTGAATAGGTATTTTTCCACAAACAAGTATTTAATATATCTTATGTTATTTTTATTATAACAATTGTAATACAATATTAAGACATTCATCTTAAATATTTCATGTTCGCTATCATTATTTTGTAAAGCAATAATGATCGCGAACATGAAATATTTTAATCATAATAGTTATCATAATCATAAATATTTTAAAATTGATAAATCTCATGATTCCTATTCCATTTCCCCTTAAAAATTGTCTCTAATCCCTATGTTACCAATATCAAGTTACATTTTAATTATCCTAACTACCATCTTATCATCTTATGTAGGGCATATTTCAACATACAATTATTACAAATCTGTTTTAAACCAATTTGTTTTAAATTACAATATATTCGAGCTATTTGAGAAAAATCGAAATTGTAACATACAACAAAATAAATTCGTTAAATTTAATAGTCAATTATTCAGATTTCTACAACGAAATATTCGAATGAAACGTTTTTATTATGAATGCGTGTTTCGAACATGAAACAAAGCGTTTTTATGTGATGGCTGCAATTAAATGAATTAAATACGAGAGCAAAATACTCGTAACAATATTTTGTTTTTTTTGGCAATTTGCTTCATATTCCCCATATTTTTAAAATAAAATTCTATGAATGAATCTGTAAATAGAGAGAAAATGTGATAAAAATAAATGCCTGCTTAAACACAAAATGTAGATGAGCAGCAACAAAAAAAATACGTAGAAAGGTAATGGATAAATGACATACATACTATATAAAAATGTTGATGAAGAAAATAAAGCAAACAAATTCAAAGCTAATTCCATTAAAATGAAATTGAAAGTTATCATCATTATTGGCGATCATTAGCGTACATTTTAAGGGGGAGGAAGACGAATTTAGTACTTAAAATGTAAAAAATTTAAGCAATTTATAATAAAAACTGAGTAATATTGAATTAATTTCAAATATTATTAGTAAAACAAAACCTCAACCCATGAAATAATAGTTTAGAAATTTTTGGAGTAAAAGAAATATATAAATATGAATATTAGTCATCCTTAGCTATATCTCTAGGGACCGATTTTAAAAATATGATAACGGTTTACTGCTATTGGGAGCCCCAAGTCTTTATGTATGTGTCTAGATATCTGATATGGTATAACATATTATAGATTTAGATACAAATATTTTAATACAGTTAATGTATTTTCAATCACAATAATACGTCGTCTCTGTTAATTAGATTACCCTCAACATCATTTCACGCTGTTAAATTATAATATTCAGTTTCATATTGATGCCAACATGAAACAAAATCAATGTATCTCATTTGCAGCTGATGATGTTGCCAATATCAATTATGACATGTTGATTTGATGTATGTTTCTTTAAAGAGCTTTAAAAGAATTGAAACTTAATTGTTATTTTCAACTAGTGGATACTAGGGTATTCATTCGACTAATGATCGTTCGATTAATCGAATAATTTCTTACGAATAATTATTCGAACAATTTAAAAATGGCCATTTTCGAATAACGAATAATTCGAACAATTTTATGTAGAATAATCGAATAAAACGAATAATTGTTCATATATATTTAAATTTATTAAATTTCTTAAAATTTTTCTTAATTTCAAATTTAAATAAGTAAAAATGACTCACAAAAATTGTATTGTTTCTGAAATTCGATAAATAACTAAAGACAAAGGGACTTTCGATCACTGTGAATGAGATGAGTGTTATAGCTTCTTCTATAAATATATAAATATTGCTGCAAGAAGTTACAATTCTAAAAATAAATCATTCAAAATTTTTAACTTAGGACTTGAACCAATGAAAATTAAAGGTACGGAATAAAGTTTTTGTTATTTAGCTGGCGAAATATTAGAAGAATCGCAACTAATAATCAAAATATTAACTTAGATTAATGTGGAGTTGAATGTGATGGAGAATGTGATTTTGAAACGGTCGTCGAAAGTGATATTGAGGATGACATTTATAATGATAACGTTGGAATAGACAAACGCCATGATCTTAAAATATATGTATATAAGTGATGTTATTAACCGCGTAGGTAAGTGTTGCAAAATATTTAATAAATCGAATGATGAACACAAATATTGCAAACTAACGTTTTGCTGCAAGAAAAGCATGGAGTTCGTCTTATACATGATTTTGAACATCGTTGAACATCTTTGTCTAATATGGTAATAAACTTTTTGCGTAAATGCGTCAATCTTGCACTGCCTGACTTCAAATTAGCCACGTTCACTGACAATGATATCAAACTTTGGACAGATTTGTGTAGTTCCCTAAGACAATTTGATTAAGCAAAGATTCGGAACCCTGAACTTGAGGGTATAATACAATTTGTTATAAATAATTTAGATGAATTGAATAATTAATTTACTAGTTAATCTGATCAGAATATTGTTGATGAAAATTTAATGATGGACTTTGTTTTCAAATGTTTTTTAACATTATCAATACTTGAATTGTTAACTTAACGTTATTTTTTGCTTTTCTTTAACAATAAAATATTAAAAAACCGACATCAAAACTTCATTCTTTACTTTTTTAAAAAAATTTAAATTATTCGAATAATTCGATTAATTTTAAACGTGTGATCGAATTATTCGAACAAGTTAAAATCTCTTATTCGAATTATTCGTTTTATTCGAACAAGAGAAAAATCGAATACCCTAGTGGATACCCAGCGTGTGCTACTACGCTAAAAATTCATTATTAATAGAGGGGTTTTATAATAAACATTTTTATACCATATACATTAATATGGTATAAAAAAGTACCAAAAAAGAGATAAATTTAACCCCTTATAAATTCAAATTTCTAAAAAGGGACAGAAGTGAAAATTTGGGTTTCGCCCGTTTTATCCCCTTAAAAGTAAAAAAATTAAAAAGTACCATTTTTTTGCATAAATTTAGATTATGTTCGACTTTTAGTGCTAGCTTTATTAGTTCCGGAGATATGAGATGCCGATTTAAACTGGTTTTAACCCATTTTAACCCTCTTAAAATTCGATTTTCCAAAAATCCATTCTTAGTAGATCTACACATCATGTGAGGTACCTACAAACAAAATTTTTAAAAGTTCAAATTTGGAAAAAATGTTAGTGTGGGGAAATTCGAAAATCGGCTTTAAGAATGGACCGAATGGTCCTAATGTAGGATTTTAGGTATATAAAACCATCTTTCCTTTCCAATGAAACCAGTTTGGAGCTAATCGGTTGAATGGTTTCCGAGTCTATAACGGATATAGGTAGAAACATTTATTGTGTTTTATATATAGAGATATATATGTATGTATATAGATAGATTGGAATCATTATCTAAATTAAATATAGAAAATATGAATATCCAATAATAGATATTTATAAGACCTTTGCATCGGTAAATCGGACCTACAATTGGTCAAATCGTAAAAAATATTTTTTTCCCAGATTTTTTTTTTCACCAAAAGAAATTTTTTTTTGTTATAAATTTTTTTTGCACAAATAAATAAAAAAAAAAAATTTCCCATAAATTTGTTTTTGCTAATAAATTAAAAAAAAATTTTACAATTTTGAAAAAAAAAAAAAATCCAAAATGTATGTATGCAATGCAACCTTAAAAAGTCGAGCGATTCTTAACGCAACCGTGTAAACTTTGATAATGTTTCATATCGCAAAATGTATGAAAAAGTAAAAACAGGCAGTATGATAAGTTTTTTTTTAAATTTTAACTACGCGTTTGCATGCTTTGTCTTGATAAAGATATGACTGCATTGCATACATACATTTTGGAATTCACCCATAGTGACGTCCCTTTTTTTCGGCTGGTTAGCTGTCGATTCGGCTGGTTAGCTGGGCTTCACATACGATCTCTTACGTTTCGGGTTATCATAATAGATCCATTTTTCATAATGATTGCAAAAATGGTTTTTCATTTATTGTTCCCATGCGTTCAATTCGTACATGCAGAATCGTCTTTCAAGATCTTTCGGCTTCAATTCGGATGAATCCTGTCAAAATCAAACATTTTTTAGACTTTTTTTTTCAAAATGGACCCTTTTTTTATTTTTTAAATTTAAAAAAAATTTGTTTTTGCAAAAACAAGTAAAAAATTATATGTCTTGTGTTACAAAACATTTATTTTGATAGATATCCCACTCGAATTCCACTAAGAGGCTCTTAAAGGAAAAGCCCTAAGTTTTCATTGGAGCAAAAAAAAATAAAAACAAATAAAAGAGCTTCACCAAATTATACTTCAAAATAAAAATTTTTAATATTTTTAGGTAAACAAAATTATTTTTTTTTTCAAGTAATTTTTTCATTTTTTGAAAAAAAAATTTTCGATTTTTTTTTTAATATTTAGCGAAAAAAAACGTTGGGTAAAAAAAAATTCGGGTTCAAAAATATTTTTTCCGATTTTGACCCATTGTAGGTCCAACTTACTATGCTCTCATATATGTATGTATGTCGTTGCAAAGGTCTTTGAAATATCTATCATTAGATATCCATATTGTATATATTAATGACTTTGTAATCCAGATATATGTCAAAAATAGGTAAAAATAGAGGTTGTCCTGGTGTTTTCCTTATATCTCAGCCATTTGTGGACCGATTTTCTAGGTGAAGAAAAAAATTTTTGATTTTGGAAAAAAAATTCAAAATTTTTTAATTTTTTATAGCTATTTAAACTATTTGGGACACATTTTGCTAAGAACAATAGAATAGGATGAAAAAAAAACATATTTTTGGCCAAAATGTCAAACTTTGTACCCCTCTAACTCAGAGAGTGCTTGACTGATGTTGTTGAAAAATTCTGTCTGAATTACTATCCAATAGGATTTCAAAAGATGGTTCACTCGACATGAAATCCCCCAAATATATATTTTAGCCGGCATATCAACCTCATTTAAGGTGTCAAAGATTACTTTATTGTTCTCCTTAAAACTTGTGTTACACAGCAAAAATACTGCAATTTCTGAATCTACTCTTTTAAGTATCTGCCTCAACATTTGGTATTTATCACAAACATTTTAAAATTGTAACACTAAACATTAGCAAATTGGCCAAAGTGAACCAAAAAAAAAAAACCATATAAATAAAATAAATGGTATTTTAAATACAAACATCTTTTTTCCGTTTAATGTTTAAAGTTTAAAATTTTGAATTTAAAGTTTAATAGGGGATTAAGAGAGCACTCACACCAACAAAGAAGATAAACAGTTAAAATTTAAAATACATCATATATTTAGTTTATTTCTTGGTAAATTAGTTATTGGCAAGAAAATGTTTAATGTTTAAGTTTATAGTGTTGGCTGACATACATGACTTACCCACCATCTCCGTAACCATCATCATAAACATCATTATGATCTCTATTTATAATCCAAAGCCAGAGTATGTACCAATACATGGTTATTATGTACAGATACCTACTTATTTATTTATTTATATGAGATATTGTACAATTATTACCAGTTTACATACTAAAAAAATAAAATATTTATGTGGAAAAAATACTTTAAAGTGTAAAATTATTAATTTGTTGAGTATTTTTTTTGTTTGTTAATAATTTTTCGGTTTTTTTCTTGTCGTTTTGCGTTATTTTAATTTCGTTGCTGTTTTTTAGTTTTGAGGGATTGTATGCAATTAAATTCTGCGCATATAAATATGTGCAGGTTTGCCACAAATACTTTATAAACACTTTAGATCTTTAAGATTTAACATCACAATTTAAATTCTTAGACAATTCTCCTACACTTCATAAGCTCAACAAAAATGTTCAAAATTGTAAGTTTCCTTTTAGTACAATAAATTTAAGTGAAATCAAACTGTGTTGTAAGCAAATAATTAAATTATCCCTGCCTCCTGCACTCAACTGATTTCAAGGACTCTCTTTCAGCAGGAGTTAACAAAACAATTAATAATAATGAAATTTGTTTCTGTGCTTTCAATATTTTACAGCTCATTGTTTCTTTAGCCATTTGTGGTTGTGCCTTGGCTGTTGATTATCAGGCTGAAGCTCGTAATTTCGTTAACGAAATCAAAGAGGATGGTAGCTACAATTATCAATTCGATACCACCAACGGTATTGCCCAGCAAGAGTCGGGTGTTGGCGGCCACTATGCCACCGGCTCTTCCCAGTACTATTCCCCTGAGGGTGAATTGATTCAATTGACTTATACAGCCGATGAAAATGGTTTCCAGCCACAAGGTGCTCATTTGCCCACCCCACCACCAATTCCAGCTGCCATTTTAAAATCATTGGAATACATTCGCACCCATCCCTATCATGAGGAACAGCAAGCCGCCAAACAATACGGCAATCAGCAACAACAACAACACCAACAAGGACCTTATCGTAAATTCTAATTTAGAAAAATAACAATTGTACGTGATTGCGATATTTGCTGTGATTTCATTCTTGTCTTCCAAGTCTGTCCTGTCTTCTCCATCCATCCAACCAACCAACCATCCATCTACTATTTGTCTGTCTATAGGAAAAATCTGTTTATGTTGTTTAACCATTTTATTTACACTCACTCGCTCCTTACAAAATGTATAAATACATGAATACCGCCATAAATATTTACATACATCCATACATTTAAACACACTCTACATATTCATATTTAAATCTTTACATACTTATACATATATTGTACATCTACTTTACATCAATTTTACATACATACATACATAGTATATCCTTAATATCCATTTTGTGAATAGTGAGAATAGAGAACATGATTTTGTTATAAATATTATTTTGTTAAAATAAAAATTGTCATCAAGAAAAATCTCTCTAGTGTTTTATTTACATTGAATACAAAAAACAAAACAAAAATCATATAATTTTGTAGAGGATTTATTTACCAAAGGATTTGAAATATTTCTAAAAATTATGTTGTCATTGTGACATGACAATTCATAAAATGTCTGCAATTTGTATAAGAAATTTGTGAAATTTATGATGCAATTTGTAACTTGAAGGAAATTTCCTCAACGGCTTAAAGAAGCATCTACTAGGATAGAAAGAATACTTTTCGATTGCTTGTAAATAAATTACCCATAACAAGTAAGAGAGCAATATTCGGCTGTGCCGAATACAAATTTTAAATATTTTTAGGTAAACAAAATTTTTTTTTCCAAAGTTGTTTTTTTAATTTTTTGGAAAAAAAAATTTCGAATTATTTAAAACTTTTTTTTTAAATTTTTAAATTTTTTTTAAATTTTTCAAATATTTTAAATTATTACATTTTTTTCGGGTTAAAAAATATGTTTTCCGATTTTGACCCATTGTAGGTCTTATATACATCGTTGCAAAGGTCTTTGAAATATCTATCATTAGATATACATATTGTCTATATTAATGACTTAGTAATCCAGATATAGGTCAAAGATAGGTCAAAAATCGAGGTTGTCCTGGGTTTTTCCTCATATCTCATTAATGGACCGATTTTGCTGATTTTAAATAGGAAACATCTCGAAAGCATGTCTGACAGAATTATTGAAGATTTGAATAACGAAGATATCTGGGGTCTTCAGAAAATTGATTTCAACAGACGGATATGGCTTAATCGACTACGCTATCTATAAGGATCCAGAATATAGTATATACTTTATAGGGTCAGAAAATTATATTGTGGATATTACAAACGGAATGACAAACTTGTATGTATAACAAGTAAGAGAGCTATATTCGGCTGTGCCGAATCTTATATACCCTTCACCAAATTATACTTAAAAATATTTTTTTTTTAAATATTTTTATTTAAACAAAATCAAAATTTTTTTTTTTAAGTTTTAAATTTTTTTTAAAAAAATTTTTTTTTTCCAAATTGTTTTTTAATTTTTTTCATATTTTTTTTTTTAAATTTCTTTTATTAATTTTTTTGGAAAAAGAATTTATGACAAAAAAAAAATTTTTTGATGAAAAAAAAATTCGGGTTAAAAAATATTTTTTTCCGATTTTGACTCGTGGTATGTCCAACTTACTATGGTCTTATATACGTCGTTGCAAAGGTCTTTGAAATATCTATCATTAGATATCCATATTGTCTATATTAATGACTTAGTAATCCAGATATAGATCAAAAATAGGTCAAACATCGAGGTTGTCCCGGTTTTTGCTCATATCTCCGTTATTTATGGACCGATTTTGCTGATTTTAAATAGCAAAGTTCTCGAAAGCATGTCTGACAGAATTCTGGGGTCTTCAGAAAATTGATTTCAACAGACAGACGGACATGGCTTAATCGACTCCGCTATCTATAAGGATCCAGAATATATATACTTTATAGGGTCGGAAATGAAATATGTAGAAATTACAAACGGAATGACAAACTTATATGTATATACCCTTCTCACGAAGGTGAAGGGTATAAAAACAACCAGACCTAAAACAAGTAAGAGAGCTATATTCGGCTATATTTATATACCCTTCACCAATATATACTTTTAAAATTTTTTAAATATTTTTTGGTAAACAAAATTTAATTTTTTTTCCAGTTGTTTTTTCGAAATTGTTTTTTTTAAATTTTAAATTTTTTTTTTTTAAATTTAATAATTTTTTTTTTAATTTAAAAATTTTTTTTTTTTAATTTTTAAATTTTTTTTTTAATATTTTGTGAAAAAAAAATTTGGTAAAAAAAAAATTCGGGTTAAAAAATATTTTTTCCGATTTTTACCCATTGTAGGTCCAACTTACTATGGTCTTATATACGTCGTTGCACAAGTCTTTGAAATATCTATCATTAGATATCCATATTGTCTATATTAATGTTTGGACACCTTCTGTCAATATTATGTTCCTGTCCACACGTGACAAATTCATATGTGGACAAGAAATTGTCCGATAAGTTAACAAATTGATGGCTTGTCAAGACGTAGGGTTAGCAATTATTTCAGCTCATGTCAAGCCGGTTTCTAAGATTTTTCTACTCTTTGTCGACATTGACTTTCCGACCTTCCCACTTTCCGATCCCAATATTGCCAATACTAACCGCAACTTATGTCTGAGTAGAATAGACCACATCCAGCCCGTAGTGAGGAGAATATTGTGACTGTAGCAAAGAGAGTGGGTGAAGACCGTGATCAATCACATTGGTTTAAAGACTTACAAAATCCAACTCATTCATATAGTATGATTGTATCAATCATATGGTTGCAGTAAACAAGTATATGTTTGTGACAACCATTTCTATGATGAACAATTTTATCATAATATGTTGTTCTCAGATTATGATATCCATAAACCGAGAACAACATAATATGGTAAGTCCTTCATCATAAAAATGGTTGTCACAAACATATACTTGTTTACTGCAACCATATATGTGGTTGATATAATCATGTGCATCTTAAATTAACCATATTTTAGTTACCACAATTATATAAAAAGTTACTGTGACTATAATATTGTTAAAAAACTTGAAATATTTCTTTCGAACTCCGACAGTAAAAAAGGCTTTAGCAGATCTCAATAAACCCATGATATACCAGCACTGGTCTTGAAGCAGTGTTCTTTGACACTAACCCGTCCGTTAGCAAACCATTTCAGCATATTATACCATGCCGGCGAATTTGTTATATGTTTGGAGGTTGCTAATGTCACGCCAATTCCAAAAAAAGAAAGAGTCTAAAAACACTGTAAATAATAGCATTATTTCTAAAGTTATGGAAAGTATGGTAATCTACCATCTGGACTTCAAATATTTAAGTCCAACAATTTATTTAACGACCGCTAGTATGTCTACGCTATACAGGAGACTTGCTAGCCTTCCAATCGGAAAAAGTGGTGTCGTTCTATACACCGTTTTGGCGAAAGTAAAGTGGTGACTCTAGATGTTTCCAGGGCGTTCGAAACTTATTACCTTTGGTGTCGGTATTAACTTCTCTCGTTTTATATCGTGCTTTCTCAGAGTTCGCACTATACGAGTTGTTATAGATGGGATCTCATCAAACAATCTCATGGGGTCGCTTTCAATGCTCGCTAGACTCAGTGTTGCATGTTGACACTAAAACGAACGACAGACCATGTCGCTTCATCTGTATTTATGGGTGGTGTAAATATTGCGAATCAGATGCTCTTGATGTTCTGAGCATGACAACACAATGTGATGTCCGCTGGTCTAAACAAATTTTTCAAGTGTCGAAAGAAGCATTCAAGTATCTCGGATTTCTGAAACGGTGTAGGGATTACTTCGCTCTATTTACACCACCTATCTATATCCGACCGAAAATGGAATACAACTCCCTTATATGGGCTGGTGCTTCAAAGTCTATTTTGGAGCTTCTCGAACACGTACAGAAGAAGGCTAAAGGACAGTAGGTTATCCAACTGTATTGATTTGCTGGAGCACCGTCGCAATGTGGACAGCATTCTTTTGGTACTTTGATGGAATGTGTTCTTATGAAATTAGGGAACTTGTTCATGATACCCGCAGATTTTTACGTAATACACGTTTTTCATCAAGAACACATCTCTTTGTGGTAGATTGACTAGTGGACCCCACAACACAATGCAGGGAAAATTCGTTCTTTAGACGTACTGTACATACATATATGTAACAAACTTCCGCTGAAGTGTTTCCTGTCATTTTCAATGTAGGAAAGTCCAAATCGAATGTCCACAAACACTACTCCCTCCCTACCATAACCTATTTCCCTAGTTCCAACACAATACTTTACATAAGTAGGGGTCATCCCCTTAGTTCTGGTCCAAGAAGAAAAAAAAACCATCCTCAAATTATGTCTGAGTCAAATAGACCACATCCAGACCGTGATTGAAGACCGTGATCAATCGATACAACGCCGGGTAACTTGGCCTCTCGTATAGAACAACTTGGAGAACTTTACGCCAGGCTCTTGGTTTAAAGACTTATAAAATCCTACTCGTTCAAGATTTGAAGCCGCCAGACATGAATTTACGTTTTAATTTCAGTAAATGGACTCTGCAATAGCTCAATGAAGATCGATTGTTTCCATGCCGAGTGTTATTCACTGACGAGGCATTTTTCTGGATAAATGGATAGGTAAATAAATAAAATTTCCGCATTTGGGCTGATGATCAACCCGAAGAGATTCTGGCACTGTTGTTGCATCCACACCCAGAGAGAAAATATAGTTGTACATGTTTGCTGTAACCATTTCAAAATTTTTACAAGTTTTTTTAACAATATTATGGTCACTGTAATTATTTACATGATTGAACCATCCGCAAATTATGCCTAAGTAAAATAGACCACATCCAGCCCGTAATGAGGAGAATATTGCGACAGTAGCGGAGAGAGTGGGAGAAGATCGTGATCTATCGATTCCACGCCGTGGATTTTGGCCTCTTGTATGGAACAACTTGGGGAATTTTACGCCATACCGAGATGTTTAAAGACTTATAAAATCCAACTCGTTTATGAATTGAATCCGCCAGACTTGAATTTACGCTTTAATTTCAGCCAATGGGCTCTGCAATAGTTTAATGAAGATCGGTTGTTTTCACGCCGAATTTTTTTCAGCAACTAGGCACATTTCTGGGTAAATGGATACGTAAATAAATAAAATTGCCGCACGATCAACCCGAAGAGATTCTGGAACTACTTTTACATCCACACCCAGAGAAAAAATATAGTTGTACTTGTTTACTGTAACCATTTCAACATTTTTACAAATTTTTTAACAATATTATGGTCACTGTAATTATTTATCTGATTATGGTAACCATTATATGGTTAAGTTAAGATTCAATTAATTGTCGCAATCATATACATGATTGTAGTAACTAAATATATGTTTATGGCAATCATGTTCATGATGAATCATTGTATCATATCATAATCATACATCATATGTTGTTCTTAGATTATGATTTAATAACATAATATGTTAAACCCTTCATCATAAAAATGGTTGTCACAAACATATATATATTTACTGCAATCATATATATGATTGCTACAATCATGTGAATCGTAACTTTGCCATATTATGGTTACCACAATCATATAAATAATTACAGTGACCATAATATTGTTAAAAAAAATTGTAAAAATGTTGAAATGGTTACAGTAAACATTTACAACAATATTTTTTTATCTATTTCGTAGAAAATATCAATAAATATAACTTAAAGCCTTTTTAGCTCAAGGTAATGTTGCTTCCTTAAATGTGTGTGGCTCTTAAAGTTAATTAATGGCTTCTGTTAACTAGTTTATACAAATTTAATATATAATTGTTTCATTCATTCTACAGTTTCATTTAAATGTTGCATGTTCCAATGAATTCATTTAGTAAATCATGTAATTTTGTGCCACATAAATATATATTTCGATAAATCTAGCCATTCATTCATTTGTATGAAAAAAAAATCATGTATTTATTTCATAAATTAATGTGCAGCTATCTTGTACATTATTTATAACCAGCTAAATGTTTAAATAATTTAAGGGATCCATTTGTTTTGTGAGAGTCTGCATTGAAATAAAATTCAAGGTAATTTTCAGCTACATTAGCTGGTTTATCTTTTTTTACTTTTTACGGGATGAGTATTGTATTTTTATATTAATCGGAAGTTGAATAAATTTTCATTTGCAAAAATTAATCATTTGCTGTTTGGTTTAGTGGCTGGTTGGTTGTTGGTGCTGCGATCCGTATTAAAAATCTTTGCTAAATGTTTGTATAATATGAAAGTTATTTTTTATTTATAGTGTGGATGATGTGAATATGAATGAATAACATTTTAGTGTTGCTAATTTTATGACATGACCTTAAACAAAATAGCTGTTAATTGATTTTTCTTGTACGAAATATTTCATCACATTACGTGTACTTATTAACATTATTAATTAATGTAGCAGAGGCCTAAATTAATTTATTATCTTTTAATACAAATGAGGCATGCAAATAAATGTTGGTGTAAGAGGAGTACAATCATTATTTAAATAATAATTTTCTAATGATTCATTAAATGTTCACACCTATTAATTGGTTGTGTTTTATAAATGGTTTAAACAGATGATGTGATGTGTGGGAATATTTCAAGTATCATCATATTTCATTTAGTCACATTAAAGTTTTAATGATTGTAGGAGCATGTGAAAATTGATTTATATTCTAGATAAATATTATTTATTAATGCTGGAAGTAATACAATGGGTTGTATAAGTTTATTTTCCATTCATAGGCAAGTAGGAATGTTATACACCAAATATAAATGTGGAAAATTCAACAATCTTGGCGAAATATATTTCCAACATATTTGGAATAAGTTTCACAGAAGCTACACAAACAGACGTTAAAATTAATATATCTTTATATAGGTCATCATACTTTTATACAAAACTCTGGAGTATCAAAATAGTTTAACAAAATACTAAGCTTCAAAACAATTACCTTTAAATTGTCTTGATTTATATCCACCACATTCCTCTCTTTAGGGTATTTCAGAGGTCAAAGATTTTACAAAAAAATGCTTGACTGTTAACCTTTTAAATACAGCCCTTCATTGTGAAGATCACGATCGTGCAGCTTACAGTGGAAGATTTTCAAAAAGAAAGCAAATACATCTGCAATTTCTAAACGGATAGTCCTCTTCCCAAGTTTAAGTTTTCAATTTCGGCATTATACAATTTAGAGTGGTGGGGTCATAAGCCTCCAAACCAGAGCACCTTGTTTATATGAAATATACAAAACGATCCAAATTTTCTTGTTTTTAAGCCGATCAGAAAGTGGAATCCAATAAATAAGGTCTACAAAAAAAACTAGGAACACCTAAAGATTCTCTTAAATTTAAAATTTAAATTTCATTATTTTGGACTACCTAGTTTTTTGCTAATAGCAGATCCAAATTTTTCCGGATTTTTATACCCTACAACACCATAGTGGGGAGGTATAATGCGTTTGTGCAGATGTTTGTAACGACCAAAAATATTGGTTAACACCCACCTTAAAGTACACCGATCGACTTAGAATCACTTTCTGAGTCGATTAAACGATGTCCGTCCGTCTGGCTGGCTGGTTGGCTGACCATGTAAACCTTGTGCGCAGAGTACAGGTCGCAAATTTGAAGATATTTCGATAAAATTTTGTACATATAAGTTTTTCGGCCGAAGGACGAAGCCTATTAAAACTGGCTGAAATCGGTTCATTATTTCACCTAGCCCCCATACAAATGTCCTCTCGAAATTGAACTTTATCGGTCATAAATGTTTAATTTATATATGAATCTACACAAATTTCGCTCCAAATAAGTTTTATATATACAAAATTCATTTCACCAAATTTTGTTGCGATCGGTCCATAATTAGTCATAGCTCCCATATAGACCCGCGTACGAAAATCACTTTAACGTGCATAAATCTCTTAAAAATGTCGGTATATACATATAATATATATAAATAACTTCCATACAGACATAAATCACGCGACCTAATTTCATGGTGATCGGTCCATAATTGGTCATAGCTCCCATATAAGGCCCATTTCAAAAATCACTCACGAATATAAATTATTGATATTTTAAAAGAAAAATCTTTTTGCTCATTTACTTGGTGTAGGGTATTATATGGCTTGACCGACCATACTTTCTTACTTGTTTTGTAATTTTTTTGTTACTTTTTAAATTTTTTAGAGAATTTTGTACTTTCAATAACAAATCAAAAATTTTTATATTAATTTGAACCAATAATTCTATATAACAGTAAAATTTAATTCCAAATTATAACAAGTAAGATAGCTATATTCGGCTGTGCCGAATCTTATATACCCTTCACCAAATTATACCTCAAAATAAAAATGTTTAATATTTTTAGGTAAACAAAAATAATTTTTTTTTTCCAAAGCAGTTTTTTTAATTTTTTGGAAAAAATTTTTTTTGAATTGTTATTTTAAAATATTTAAATTTTTTTAAATTTTAAAAATATTTTATTTTAAATTTTTTTTTTTTGTTGAAAAAAAATTTTGCACCGAATCATTACTTGCGATCAAAAATGGATTCATTACGATAATCCGAAGCGTAAGAGATCGTATTTGAAGCCCTGCAAACCAGCCGAATCGACACGAAAGCCAAATATCCATGGCGCTAAGCTAATTCTCTGTATTTGGTGGGAGCAAAAGATTCTGGTCTATATCTGACCAGACCATTACAGCGAACCTGTACCGAACGCAACTGATTCGTTTGAAGCGAGCATTTGCCGAAAAATACACAGAATATGCGGCCAGACATGGAGCCGTAATATTCCATCATGACAGTGCTCGGCCACATGTTGCAATACCTGTTATAAACGATTTAGAATGAAGTGGTTGCGAGGTTTTTCTTCACCCGCCTTATAGTCCAGAGTACTAATTGTTTACATCGATGCTGAACGCTGTCTCTGGGATAAGCTTTACTTCAGAACAGAGTTTCCGAAATTGGCTTGATTCGTTCTTGGCATCAAAAGATGAGCAGCAGTTCTTTTGTCGAGAAATCCATATTTTGCCAGAAAAATGGGAAAAGGTCATAGCTAACAATGGCCAATACTTTAAATACAAATGTTTCGAATAGGATTATTTCCAGGAAACTGATTCTCAAGTAGTCCCAAGTAACTAAAAAATTGCACAACACTTTTATCTACTATTTATACATTAATGAAACATTAAATTTTATTGCAGACGATAGTAGATGTTGCACAGCATACTTTTAACTGATTTTAAACCAAAAAAAAGTTTAAATTAAAAAACTCTTTGATGTTGATTTCTGATACTTTAAATTCTACAACGGGTTTCCTGCAACATTGCAAAAAATAAAACGCCAATAAAAAGAAACGGTTGACATATTGATTTCAAGCGAATGTATCGGATGTTCTGAAATACAATGATTAAAATGACCTTGCAACATGCAGACTCATCGAAGGTGGTTGGTTACGTTCGTTCATTATAGCAACAAACAATGAAATCATGCCAAGATGCAGCAGCAACGAGAAACAAGTCATAAACTGCGAAATATAACGACAGGTGAAGTTGAACAACTTTTTATTATTGTTGTTATTGTTGCTGTGCTTTTGGCTGTTGTCTGTAGCTGACTGGCTGCCTGCTCAGCATGTTTCTTGCGACATGAGGAAACTAAAAAGTGTAAATAATTCTTAAACCCACAGTAAAACGAGACACTTCTGTGTAGCACAGAAAACACGTGAGTTGTGTTGAGTCTGTTGTCAAGAGATTTTACTTACAACCAGAACCGAAAAGGTAAGCAACAATATTGTTGATGTTGTTGCCATGTTACAAAATGTAAAATGTTGCATGACCTAAATATAATACAAATTCTTCGTAATCTGCAGAAACGTACACAAATTTAAATGAAACATTGTTTAAGATGAAACCGGAAAAAGCTAAACCCAACAGCCATTAACAACATTCACTTATTCATACGATTTTGTTTAAACAGACAAACAACCAGTCAGTCAGTCCGCCTGCCTGCCATCCAAATCAATTGTAGATTCTCAACATTCATTGTCTGTACATGTGTGTGACAGACTGACTGTGTTGCTGTTGTGGCTGTGTGTGATTGTAGATTATGTAGTACCTCCAATAAATTAGACCTGTTGCATTATTATCATCTTCTACATACATTATTATTGTCTTCCACATTATAATCATGATCAAGGTTAGGTGCATAATAAAGGCAGAACAGGCAGCATATTGAAAATATAATAGCCCAGCAAACAATTAAACTTAAACTAAGGAATAGGAATTTGGGAATTAAATTTTTAAATCCTTTTAATAATAAATCTCCACTGTTAAATAAGGAAGTTATATTGTTAAGAAATAGTTAGAACATATTTTTGTAAATATTACTTTTTATTTACATTTTAAGAAATGCTCCATAAGCTCCATTTTGTTCTCTAAATAGTAATGTATTGGATCCTTATTTATAGCTATTTCGTTTTCCTTTGAGATCGAATATGTAGTCATATGGATTTCTTGATACGTTATCGGTGGTTCTTCTCTCTACATACGGGAATTAAATTTCCCCAAATATTCCTTGTTGATCGGAAATGAAGAACAGCAAAACAAAAGTTACTTTTTCGAATTTTTTTACAAATTGATTTTTTGGTAGTTTTATACTATTTGGGTTGAAATCTTCTAGAAAAAAATCAATTTTCAAAAAATGTACCTTTTGTTCTGCGGCTCCTCAAATGTTTTGTATTGAAAATGGTCCAAATCGGTCAAGTAGAACCAGAGTTATGTACCAAAACCGTATCTTTTGAATACGGTTTTTGTTTTTAATGTATTAAATGTCATTTCGAAGACTACATATCTGTCATTTATTCTCACTTACCCCCTGTCTATACCTGATAAATTTGTATCATGATTAACGTCAAAATGGTTGTCAAGATAAACAAGTAAGAGAGCTATATTCGGCTATGCCGTATTTTATATACCCTTCACCAAATTATACTTCAAAATAAAAATTTAAAATATTTTTAGATAAACAAAATTCATTTTTTTCCAAAGTTGTTTTTTTAATTTTTATTTTAAAAAATTTTTTTTCGAATTGGTTTTTAAATTTTTTTTTTTTAAATTATAATTTTTTTTTTTTTTGTTTTTTCAATTTTTTTTTTAATATTTAGCGAAAAAAACTTTTGGTGAAAAAAAAATTAGAGTTAAAAAATTTTTTTTCCGATAATGACCCACTGTAGGTCCAACTTACTACGGTCTTATATACGTCATTGCAAAGGTCTTTGAAATATCTATCATTAGATATCCATATTCAGCCCAATTATGAATAAAAATTCCCCGGGAGTTTTTCCTCTTTTCACATTTTTCCTATTCAAACTCAATGGGAAAAAACTCCCGGGGAACAACCTCCAGCGGAATTTTTTACTCATAATTGGGCTGATTATCTATAGTAATCCAGATATAGGTAAAAAAATAGGTAAAAAATCAAGATTGTCCTGGTTTTTTCCTTATATCTCAACCATTTGTGGACCGATTTTAGGAAGAATTCCTTCGGAAAGTTGATTTCAACAGACAGACGGACATGGCTTAATCGACTCCGCTGTCTATAAGAATCCAGAATATATATACTTTGACAACTCAGACAACTTTGTCTTATGATAAATTTTATATTATAATAAATATTTGTCAAGTATAGACTGGGGGTTAGTTATTGAACATTGTAGTGTAAACAAATGCGGAAAGTTTTGCTTTGAAGTGACGCTGAAGCACACCTACTGCTCACCAAAGCTTGTGGTGAATGTGTTCCATCTGTTTTAACGTGCGAGGGATGGTTTATTAGGTTTAGAAGTTGTAATTTTGACAAAGATAGCCCAGGCCAGCCAAACAAGTTTGAAGACCAAGAATTGGAAGCATTATTTCATGAAGATTGTTGTCAAACTTAACAAGAGCTTGCAAACTCATTAGGAGCTAATCAAGCAGCAATTTCAAAACGTTTGTGAGCAGCAGGATTCATCCAAAAGCATACGAATTGAAGCCGGTAGAGAAAGACGATTTTGCATGTTCTAAATGCTCTTGAATGCTATAAAAGAAAATCATTTTTGCACTGAATCATTACTTGAGATGAAAAATGGATACATTACGATATCCCGAAGCATAAGAGATGGGAAGCCCGGTCAACTAGTCGAATCGACACCAAAGCCAAATATCCATGGCGCTATGTTAATTTTCCGTATTTGCTGGGTGCAAAAGGGTGCTATCTATTATAAGCAGGTGAAATCTGACATCAGAGGGAACCTGTATCGAACGCATTGGCCGAAAAACGACCAGAATATGTGGCCACATGTTGCTATACCTGTTAAAAACTATTTAGAATGACGTGGATGGGAAGTTTTGACTCACCCGCACCCGCACCCAATCGAAGCAGAACGCTCTCTTTCTGGTATACGCTTCACTTTAGAACAGACTATCCCATATTGGCTTGATTCGTTCTTGGCCTTAAAAGATGAGCAGTTCTTTTGGCTCGAAATCCATATGTTGGCAGAAAGATGGGAAAATGTCATAGCTAACAATGACCAATATTTTAAATAAATTATAATTTTTGTGGACGATCTTAATCCTCTAGCTCCTCTCTTTAGGGCTGAATTTGAGAAAATCAAAAAATCATTTCAAAAAGGATATTTAAGGATTAAAAAATTAAAATCGTCAACAAATTATTTATGATCCAAATGAACTGATACATCTACAAAACCAAAAAAAGATCGAGTTGAATTAAAATAAATAAATAAGACCTAAATATTTCTTGAACTAAAATAGATAACCTACATAATATTAATATTATGTATGTATGTTATTGTAGATCTTCTATTTATACTTTAACCCTTTAATGCATATTGTTGCCAATTGCCTACATTCCAGTTCCACTTAATTTTAGACGAAAATAAGCTTGATACTAATTCAGATTCTCCTTCAGCAAAATCAAATGGATTACGAAAAGTTTCAGCTAAATAAATTCTAAATCAAACTAAAGCTAAAGGAAATATAATAAATAAAAATCAACTAAATATTTGATACTTTATAGAAAAATAAAAGTAAAAATCATGCATTTAAGGGTTAAATTTCAGCTCATTCGGATCATACTTGGATTTTTGGCAATTAAAAAATGTGAAAGTTGGCGTTTAATTTAATTTAAAACTTTAGTGACCCACACTGAAATTTTCCGGCAAACATTTTCGTAGAATATTTTAATCCTTAAATGTCCTCTTTAAAACACTTTTTGGATTTTCTCGAAATAAGGGTCAAATTGACCCCTAAAGAGAGGAGATAGAGGGTTAAGATCTCACATAAATAATCCCAATAAAATTCCACAATACAACTCTGACAATAAGAATTCTTACAAAATTTTTTTCAATTAGTAATGCTCCCATCGATCAAAAAATTAAAACTTTTACCCACTGTAAAACAAAATCAGACCAGCTGGACTATAAGTTTATTCTACAACATTGTTAACCAAACTCTCACAACAATAGATTTGCTTCGTATTCTAGTGTTACGATGTGTGTACACTGAACCAAATTTCTTATGAAAATATCCTTCACACTTGTAAAATAACCATGTTCGTTTTTTAATTTCGGTTTCACATATATAAGAAACTCACACATAGGCGGTGCCCGCGGGCGTACTGCTGGAAACCAATGTTCTACAACATGCCCTTTCAGAATTATAGGGTCGCTGTTCTGTTCCAATCAAAAAGTCTCAATTTGTTGGACAGTGTAATTGAGTTTATTGAAATCTGTTAATCTTGTTTTTGTAAATTTTATTAACTATTTAATTCATGGTGATTTTACCGTTATATTTAAAATATAGCTACCGAACTAACATCCATTAACGTTACCGAAATAGTTCCAATTAGCTTTACCGTGAGTAAAAGTCGACTTTTAAAAATCGAAAAAAGTCGTCTTTTTGTTACAACTATAGAATCCTAACATCAATATATCGGGTATGCTTTCGAAAACTTCGCTGTTAAAAACATTAAAAACTATTTTTTACACGAACAAATTTAAATCCAATTACGAAAAGACAGATTCTTCTTACATAAGTAAAAATGTGCTAAACGTCGATAAAAGCGATATTTAAAAATTCATTGAAAAAAATTGCTAATTTGTCTTAAAAATTGCTTTTAAGTTTAGATTTTTGTAGATACCTGTCCATTTGCAATTCCTTCTAACTATAATGTCAATCAATCAATCTATCTGTTTGTCTATCTCTAAACCTTTCGCTATAAAATTAAACAAATCTTTACACACTCCTATCCCGCAATTATATTAATAACCCATCATAAAACTGATATCACAAAATGTAACAATAGTATTTTAATTGTTGCCGCCATTCCGTCTGTCTTCTGTAATACCCATTTATTAAATTGGAATCTAAACATGTTCCATTATTTCAATTTTATTAGTTTTTTATTAAAATTAAATTAATACTTTATGAATGTACAGACATTATTTTGTATAGTTTTAAAATGTTTTAAGTGTTTAAAATGCTTTAAATGTTTATATTTATTTATTATTTGTTATTATTATATAAAAACATTACAGTGGTCAACTGCCAGTATAGGTTTTGTGTGTTTTACAAATTGTTTATAATATTTATGTTAATTTATATAAGACACTTTTATGTTTTATTTTTTTATGAGCATTTTGTCTTATTATATTTATATTTTGAATTTATTTCTTATTTAGTTGTTGATTTATATTCTTTTTTTTATGATTACATGTTTACATTTAGTTTAATGACATTTATGACACATGGTAAAGTGTGTATACAGTTACTATACATTTACTTTATGTATTTGTAGCTTTATGTTGATATTTGTTTATGTTTAAATAACCCAGCAGTTCTAGACAACTGTCCCGAACTAGTGATTTTACCTATCGCTTAGGGTGAGAACTAGTTACATAAGTAGTTACGTGACTAGTTAGTAGCAGGGTGTCAATTGACCCTTTCTCATTACAATGAGACTGTCTGATAGCTGGTCCAAAGTAGTTAAGGCATTGGATACACATTGAATCATTTACCTTACTATCTACCTAACTGGTTACTTGATCAGATACATAACTAGTTATTTTAACATGTACTAATTGCTAATTGATCTGAAACAGTCAGTTAAAAAGACATCTCATAGACAGTCCAATAACCAATTGCAGTCCAATAATCCTTCATCCGACCATTCTCCAATAAATAAATGTTTAAAGTGACTACACTATAGGTTACTTAGAGACACTAAAGTGACAATTGACCCCACTAGGTTGCATTGGATGTCAGTATACATAAGCAAAAGAAAATAAACTGTATGAGAATTATATTAACACAATTTGTATAAAAACAGTTTGTATGAATTACTTACAAAAAAGTGCCTACACTCTAGATTACTTAGAGACACTTAAGTGACAATTGTCTTTACGCTAGATTACATGGGATCTATTAAGTAACCAATTGACTTCTCTCTACACTACAAAGTGCAAATACGTGTCAAATGACCCAAAATATATAAATTAGAGTTAGCCAAGTGATCCCACATTATTAACAATTACTGTCTATAAGGGATACATTGACTACTTGCTAAACTATTGGGTATAGTTTGTTTAACAATAAATTACTTTGAATAAATAACAACATTTTGGTAAGCAACTACTTTATTCAGAAATTTGTTTCAAAATTCCCAAGAGCTCAATTTGCGGCTTAATTGTACAAGAAGTTCCTTTTGTAATATGATTCAATATTCTAAATATGAGTAGATATAATAGCAAAATGATGTATGAACGAATCGTAGAGGAGGACATAGGCTTTAAGAAAGGAAATAGGCTACACTACCGAATCGTTTGATATTTGCGACCACCTTGCGATTTTATTCGATTAACCCCACTATGCGGCGCTTTATATTGAATCGGACTACTTCAATATAAAGCGTCCATAGTGAGGTCTCAAGTCAGTTGTAAGGACTAAACAAAAAATGAACAAGTATGGGAATATTATCGAATAAGCCAAACTAAAAATCAATTCAGAAATATGCTTTATTTTTCACCACTATACATTTGTTTTAATGCTGTATGTATCTTTATCTGTAACTAAAACAAACTAGATGATATGGGCAAACATATTAATAAAATACCTTTCCTTATTTCTTAGCTTTACTTCCCTAAACTTTATAACAAAATACCTAATACCGTAATCTTTTGACATTTGTACAAAACAAAACCATCATAAAACTATTAATCATTTCTACATTTAATTTAATTAATTTAGTAACATTTGGTTTATTAATAAAAATGATTATTGTGGTTTAAAAAGCACTTTGCAAAAATCCAAAATAAAAACTAAAATAAACATGTGTTTTATATGTTCTAATAAATTCAGCTTTACTGATCATGATACTTCACATAATTTCAGTATAGTTTGTTTAAACAAATTGAACAGAATCATAAAATGAAATGAAATAATTAGTTTTATCGTCAAAGATGTCATGCTGTGCTATACAGTCATCAAAAAATAAACTCATTAACGTATATTTTTTCTCATTATTCTCAAAAATATTAATGCATATTTAACATATTTCGATGAGGGTTAAAAGGAATCACAATAAAAAATACTTTATTAAAGAAACCAAAAAAAAAAAATCTTTTTCAAAGTTTATAAAATTGAAAGTGAAACATGTATTGGAATTTTAAGCAATGAATGAAACTCAAGACAAAAGCGATTTTATAAAGTGTAATATAAATAATTTGCTTAATTTACTTTTAGCCCTAATAGGAGGAATGGGGTCAGGTTTTGTTGCTAAATCATGAATATAAATCTTGATAATATGAATAATATGTGCAAAATTTCATAATTTTGAAATATTGAGCAATTTGAATAGGAAATCTATTAATATGTTGTATACAATTTTTTTAAAAAAAATATCAAAATCAATCAATTTAATTTTTACTTACTTTTGTAATTTAGGAAAATAGAAATTTTGAAATTATCAAATTTATATAAAAAAAAAAAATTTAGAAATATTTATATTTTCCAAAAAATAGCAATAAATCATACGATTCAAAAAGAAAATTTTAAAAAAATTACATGGAACTCAATATATGGATTTTTAAAGTTTAGGAAAACAAAACTGGCGGGGAAGTTGTATGTGACTATCTCTATATATTCTAGACATAAAATGCTGAAAATATCAAAAATACTACTATACTTTGTGTAAAAATAAATTTGAGAATGAAAATTGAATGCGGCTGATGATTGCAAGAATGTTACATCGTGATACGTGAAATGGAACTGTTTTCTTGTCTGTAATATATTTAAAGAAAATTGATTTTGTTGCTAAGTCATGAATATAAATGTTTGTTTATATTCTTTCTTGTGAACAGACAGCAAATAATTTATTTCCGGTCTTTTAATCTATTAAGATATTGATATTGTATGGAATTTCTTAAAAAAAATTATCAAAATCGATCAATTTTATTTTTGCTTATTTTTGTAATTTAGGGAAATAGAAAGAAATTTTGAAATTATCAAATTTAAAAAAAATTACAATTTTACAAAAATTCAAAATTTATATTTTCCAAAAAATAGCAATAAATCATATGATTCATAATCAAAAAGAAAATTTAAAAAAAATGCTTGGAACTCAAGATATGGATTTTTAAAGTTTAGAAAAACAAAACTGGCGGAGAAGTTGTATGTGACTATCTCTATATCGAGCCCTTAGCGCCAAATTATCGTAAGCGACAAAACACAAATTTTACAGGAGAAGGCTTTTTTTGATTATTTTGAAATTTATACATAGAATTAAAAATGTTATGATCCGATATAATATAATTTCGTTCAAGCTATTTGTCTATTTTTCAAAAATATTTATAACTTTTGACAATTCAAAATTCATGGAATAATTTATTGAAAATTATGACTAAAAATATTTTTTATTTAATTTTTGCATAGATACAATTTTTTCGAATTGAAATTCAATTTTTATTTATGAATAGTTTTTAATGAAATTCCACAGTTATGTAGATTTTTCTATTTGCAATGGAAAAATAAAAACAAATTTTGAAATTTATTATATTCCCAAAAAAGTGTTGAAAAATTCCAAAAATGGGAATGTTTAGTTTTTTTGGCTATAATATCCATACCAGAGTCGGGGTTATCGGAACTCTTTACAAAATAATTAGAAACATTGGGCCACCTAAAATCGGTTACTATATTTTGATAACGAATATGCGATTTGAGAATTTTTGCCCTAATTAGGGCAAATTTTTATGCCTAATTTAGGCATAAAAAATACGTGTTTTTTAATGAACCTGGTCCCCTCGGTAACAACAATTTTAAAATTTTTTTTCATTTAAAATATTTTATGAAATCTAAGCTTTCAGAGAGTATAAATTACTTAAAAAGAAAAATGGTTCTTTTTTCCCAAAAAATTAGCGATTTTTCGCTAATTTTTTTAATTCAAATGCATATAACTTTGGGCTTAGTAATTATTTTTAAACAATTCCTTTTCTGTTTGACACATACAAATGTTGTTAGTATAATAAAGGAAAACTGTAGAAAATTGGGAAATATTTGGATACGCTGTTATCAAAAAACTGGAGTAGGGTTGGTAAAAATGTTGAAAATTTAATTTTCAAATGCGAATATCTCCTAAGCTATAAGAGACAATTGATAGCTCTGTTTGTAGCATTTGATGAGAAGATTCTATATGTGTAATTTTTTTGAAATCGGAACACAAACGACGAAATAGGATCTTTTTAAAAATGTAACATACCCTAGGTGTCCTATTTTGAGGACCCTTGATCGTGCCCCTGGTTGGCCCATGAGGTCCACGTTCAAAACTTAAATTCGACAACACTTCTTCTTTGCGCATGTGAAATTTCATTCAATTCTATCTAAACATTTAGAAGTTACAGATTTATTTCCCTCTTTTTTTCTATACCACTGTGTGTCGCTTACGATAAAATTCGTTTACTGTAAAATGTAAACATTGACTTACGATAAAATCTTACCCCCTATAATTTTGAAGTTATTAACAATTTTGATATTCTGAGAACGCTAAAACATCAGTTGGTCCATAAAATTTTAATTTCTGCAATAAAACAAAAATTTATAAAATGTCGCTTACGATAATTTGGCGCTAAGGGCTCGATATGTTCTAGACATAAAATGCTGAAAACATCATACGTTGTGTAAAAATAGATTTGAGAATGAAAACCGAATGCGGCTGATGTAGTTGCAAGAATGTTACAACGTGATACGTTAAATGGAACTGTTTGCTGTAATATTTAGTATGTCTGTAATATGTTTAAAGAAAATTAAAAAAAAAAATTTTGAAAAATATAAACTTTTGGAGTTTGTTGTCTCACATTTTCATAACTCTGGTTCAACGTCTCCGATTTTTCACATTTTCAATACCAAACATTTCTGATCAACAAAGAGAAAAATTTCATCCCTATAAGTCCTATCGGACCTTCAAGAGACAGACGGGCGGACATAGCCAGATCGTCTTAGAATTTGACTATTGTGGGTCTACGATGAATATTTCGGGTTTAGAGGTATTGGAAGATCCAGGAAAGATCCATATTGACGACAACTAACATTTTGGAATGTGCATAGTGTCTACTGTATACCGTTTGCATTACTTATAAATAGTTAAGTAGTGCATTAATTACATCCAACTAACAAATTATTTTGGACAGTTTTCAAAGGTACATTGGTATTTCTGCACATACTATAGATTCTAAACTTCAAGTGTCGTTTAACTAGCATATATGTTCTTTTAAATACGTGATGTAGAGAAGTTCCCTTAAAACTTGTTTTACATAAATAAATCATCTTAAAACTAAACAAGAATTAAGTAATTCACATTTCGAATCATTTATGAAACTTTTATGGCCAATAGAGTGTTAATTAAAGAAATATGGTCAACAATTAAAACACAAATTGTCCCTCTAAAACACAGGTAAAACAAACAAAAAATTATTACGTCAACTTACGGGTAACAAATTTTGTTTTTATACCCTTCGCCATGAGCGGCAAGGGTGGTAATACATATATAAGTTTGTCATTCCGTTTGTAATTTCTACATTTTTCATTTTCGACCCCACAAAGTATATATATTCTGGATCGTTATAGATAGCGAAGTCGATATAGCCATGTCCGTCTTTTTGTTGAAATCAACTTTCCGAAGCCCCCAAATAACTTACATACACGATTCATACATCAATATCTACGGAATTCTTCCGGCTCGGTTGCTATTTAAAATCGAGAAATCGGTCCACATATGGCTAAGATATAAGGAAAAATCCGGGACAACCTAGATTTTTGCCCTATTTTTGATCTATATCTGGATTACTAAGTCATTAATATAGACAACATGGATATCTAATGATAGATATTTCAAAGTCCATTGCAACTATATATATAAAGTTGGACCTACAATAGGTCACAATATTTTTTAACCCGAATTTTTTTTTTCATAAATTTTTTTTTGTCTAAAATTCTTTTTCCAACATTTTTTTTTAAAAAAAATTAAAAATAAATTTTAAAAAAGTTAAAAAATCTTTTTTAAAAAAAATTTAAAATCAATTTGTAAAAAAAAAATTAAAAATAATTGATTTTTATGTAAATTTAATATTTTTGACCGATAAACTCCAATTTCGGGAGTATATTTGTATAGGGTCTAGGTGAAATAATGATTTAGCCAGTTTCAATATGCTCCGTCCTTGGGCCGAAAAAATTATAGTATGTACTGCGCACAAGGTTTACATGGACAGCCAGCCTACCAGCCAGACGGACGGACAGACATCGTTTAATGGACTCAGAAAGTGATTCTAAGTCGATCGGTATACTTTAAGGTGTGTGTTAGACTAATATTTTTGGGCGTTACAAACATCTGCACAAACGCATAATACCCTCCCCACTATGGTGGTGTAGGATATAAATATTTTTAAGCATAACTTGGTGAAGGGTATAAAAGATTCGGCACTCGCTAATATAGCTCTCTTACTTGTTTGTTTTATTTTTGTTCAAAATGTTTCCGAATTTCAAGTTCAACATAAATGCACACGCCCATTGTTCTAAACTCAACATGAGGCTAAAAATACCACAATTTTTTTTATTTTTCGGTGTTTGCTAACCACAATAATAAAATTTAAAACACTCTCAACAAATTCACACCATTTGGGGTTTTAAGAAACATTTAACAGGGACTATATGTATTATTCTTTTATCTTTTTTAGTTTTTTTAGCTTTTAACCAAATCAAGACAATAAAATTTATGAGAGTCATGTAGCAAAAGTAGCTGCAACCGCCACTTAAACAGCAACAATAGCAATAACAACAAAAACAACATACATGTGGCCAAAAAAACAAAAAATGAGTGGCAGTAAACAGAAGATTCCCTAGAAATAAAACTGAAAAAAAACCTGACAAATTGAGCCAAAAAATTTTAAAACCAATATACGAAAACTTAAAAAAAAACACACACTGAAAATAAGGCCTTTTAATGAAATACGTTTAGTTGGTTTTTATTGACCAGAAACCAAATTATTTTGGTATAAATTGCAAACCAAATCCACATAAATGTATTAATTCTTAGTTGAATCTTAAAGAGGAAACAACTCCAAAAAAATCTACATTTACGTTTCTGTTTAATAAGAAAAACACAGTCAAATTTATTTAGCCAACATGTATAAATTGGTAAGTAAATTAATTCTATAAAATTAAAGCCATAACAAATCCATAAATTGATTGACAATCATAAACAATTGAGGCATAACAAATCAGGTTTTGGTGGCTGATCATATCATTCATTCACAAAACTCATTATTAACTTCTAATTTATTAACATTTTATATTTTTATTCACTTCTAGTTCATCTGTTGTATTGCTGCCTTAATCTGCTCCTCATTGGCCCGTCCTGATCAGTATGATGCTGCGGCCGAAACTCGTAGTTTTAGCAATGACCTGAAAGAAGATGGCAGTTACCAATATCAATTTGATACCACCAATGGCATTGCTGCCCAGGAAGCTGGTGTTGGTGGCTATTATGCCAGTGGTTCTTCAGCTTACTATGCTCCTGATGGCCAATTGATCACTTTGAGTTACACAGCCGACGAGAATGGTTTCCATCCCAGTGGTGATCATTTACCCACTCCTCCACCAATTCCAGCTGCTATTTTGAAATCATTGGAGTACATTCGCACCCATCCCAATCAGGAGAATCGCGAAGGTGGCAGCCAATTGAAACAGCAGCAACAACCTCAATATAGACGTTACCATCAATAAATATTCATATATTGTTAATTTAATAACCCAACACCCAAAACGTGATTAGTTTTAAGTTCATTGTGTTTGATCCCTGTGTTTATTTTTTTAATTTTCCCCCCATTTAAGTCCCTTATTATTCATGCTGTTTTTAAGTGTCGTTAATGAAAAAACATCGCAAGAAAAAGTATTAAGAAAACAATCCATAATAAAAAATATATAAAACAAATATAAATATGTAAAATATATGATTAAAATCATGGTAAGTATTTATCTAACCATTACTATTACATCAGTGTTCGGCACTCATAGCCATCAGGGAGAGCAGAACATGATTTAAACAACACAAATATCATAAAGTTCATATACAGAGATCCCGATCGAAAATTCTTAGCACCATAACGGTTGTACATTAGAAATGAGAATATTCATTGGAACTTGCACTCACCATCGGTTAATGATCAGTTCAAGTATGTCCATGAAAATTACATTATAAAACTACAAAACCAACCGAATCCGCTGGCAAAACTTCTGGCTCAGAGCCTAACGCGATCATGGCTTCCAGCTAAAAAGGGTGCACTTGCCCATCAAGGCTCTCAAAGGCAAATATAGGTTTCACAAATACACAGAGAAAACAGATTCGTTGTTGCAACCGAATTTGTCGCCAATCGAATTTTGTCGGTTGCAAGTACTATCTCATAATTCGATTGGAATAACTGATTATATATGGTACTCGTAACCGTTTTCAAATACAATTCGGTTAAAGGGAAAGTACATATAAATGACTATTGTGAATTAATTGCAAAATAATTAGATTTTGTTTTTAATATAGTTTATTTAATTTGCACACAGTTAAACAAAGATACATCTGTATATATACACATAAATTATAATTGTTTTTTGTATGATGTGAGTTAAATCCTCCATTCCTAATTGATGTAAGTACATAGATAGAAACTTGGTCTTGCCTTGACGATCACAGGCTTTTTTCAGAATTTTCATATAAACACGATGATTTTATCACAACCAGTTCAATAGCCGACAACCACCTGCAGCGGATCTGCAATAGAAAACTCTCTAATGTTATACATTCTCTGGTTTCAGTTTAGGCGCTGGTTTATAGTTACACGATTGTTCATTTACAATTACAGGATTTTTATTCATATTAAAAGAACTAAAAGAATATAAAAAAGTCATTACCAAAACAGACATAGATTTAGGGAAATAAATTCATTAAGATGTTACTTATCTTACCGTTACATAAACATTTGTTGATTAATGTTTATAATTAAATTTTTCCTGCCCAAAATTTGTACACAAATAAATTATTTCTGTTTCTCAATTTATTTTATTTTTTTCATAAATGTCAATAAAACCATTAATTTCATTATTTTATGTCGGAACCGAATTTTTCGATTACAAACCCTAATAATATTGATTGTCTTTTCCGAATGAATAAAAATCATATTAGTAAAGACACAAACCGACGTTTTACAGTTATTGCAACCGTAATTCAATTACAAAAACGATTTTACAGTTTTAAACACAAAAAATCGATTAGATATATAGTTATTTAATGATTACAATAAAATCTTGATTAACTTAACTAAATTTTATTAATTACAACCGATTTTCAACCAATCTATTTTCTGTGTGTAAGTTTAACGTAAAAAGAAAACATAAAACGATATTTTTATGGATCGGTCCATATTTGACCGTAGCCTCCAATCAAAGTCGTCTTTCGAAAATCAATAAAATAATAAATAATCCCCATATATGTATATGGAAATCGTTGTACTTAATTTTATGAAGATCGGCTTATAATTGGTCATATATAACGACCATTTTCGAAAAACTCATTAACCTACATAAATCTATATGGGGAATTTCATGTCAAGTGAACCAACTTTTGAAATCGATGTCTTTGCACCAAGGTTAGCTCTATTGGATAGTAACTCAGACACAATTTTTCAACAACATCGGTCGAGAACTCTCTGAGTTATAGGGGGTAAAATTTTGACAATTTGGTCAAACAGGGGTTTTTTCTTATCCATGTAACTTATTACCTATTGTTCTTAGCAAAATGTGTCCCAAATAGTATAGATAGCTATTTCTTCGATCTTTCGAAAAAAAATATTTAAAAAAAAAATAAAAAATTTTTAATATTTTTTTTCCGAAATCAAAAACTTTTTTGACTTTTTTTTTAAATTTTTTCTCTTTTTTTTTTTTTTTTTTTTCTTAAAATAAAGTTTAGATATTTTCCTTGAACACCTACTTGGTCGCTTAGTGGGATGCGAGTGGGATATCTATCAAAATAAATATTTTGTAACTCAAAACATAAAATTTTTGACTTTTTTTGCAAAATCAAAAACTTTGTTGACTTTTTTTTTCAAAATGGACCCTTTTTTAATCTTTTTTTTTAGGTCAAACAAAAGCTTAGATATTATCCTTGAAGACCCTTTTGGTCGCTTAGTGGGATGCGAGTGGGATATCTATCAAAATAAATATTTTGTAACGCAAGACATACAATTTTTTAATTTTTTTTTGCAAAATCAAAATATCTATCAATAATATTTTGATAGATATCCCACTCGCATCCCACTAAGGGACTAAAAATATCTTAAAGGAATGGACCTAAGCTTTCTTTTGAATACAAAAAAAATTTTAAAAAAAGGGCCCATTTGGAAAAAAAATCGTATTTGCAAAAAAAAAAGTCAAAAATTTTAAGTCTTGAGTTAAAAAATATTTATTTTGATAGATATCCCACTCGCATCCCACTAAGCGACCAAAAGGGTCTTCAAGGATAATATCTAAGCTTTTGTTTGACCTAAAAAAAAAGATTAAAAAAGGGTCCATTTTGAAAAAAAAAAGTCAACAAAGTTTTTGATTTTGCAAAAAAAGTCAAAAATTTTATGTTTTGAGTTACAAAATATTTATTTTGATAGATATCCCACTCGCATCCCACTAAGCGACCAAGTAGGTGTTCAAGGAAAATATCTAAACTTTATTTTAAGAAAAAAAAAAAAAAAAAAAAAAAAGAGAAACAATTTTAAAAAAAAAGTCAAAAAAGTTTTTGATTTCGGAAAAAAATATTAAAAATTTTTTATTTTTTTTTTTAAATATTTTTTTTCGAAAGATCGAAGAAATAGCTATCTATACTATTTGGGACACATTTTGCTAAGAACAATAGGTAATAAGTTACATGGATAAGAAAAAACCCCTGTTTGACCAAATTGTCAAAATTTTACCCCCTATAACTCAGAGAGTTCTCGACCGATGTTGTTGAAAAATTGTGTCTGAGTTACTATCCAATAGAGCTAACCTTGGTGCAAATTTCATCCCGATCGGAAGACATCGATTTCAAAAGTTGGTTCACTTGACATGAAATGCCCCATATATATAAAAATTAAATGGTCCATGTATGTAATGGCATCACGTGAGAACGGCTGGGCTAAAACCAGCTTTTTTGAGTCCAGTCAACTGTACTAAAAAAAGCCCCTAAAGTATGCAGTACAAATTTTGATATTTTATTTGCAAATAAATAAGAACAGGCAGGGTTGGAGAAACTTGACGAACTAACATTAGTAAATGCTACCGGACGATGACGGGGCGGGGCGGTGCGGTCAACTAGTATCTTATAAATATCGATTTCGAACCAAAATTTTACACAGATAAGTATAAGTATGCAAAAATTCAAACACTTGGAATTTGTCAATAATTGTCCCACTCTCTTTTTGCACTCAAAATCTTAAAAAGAGAGCTTTTGAAATAAATTCATAAAAAAAAAACAAATAAGAGAGCTATATTCGGCTGTGCCGAATCTTATATACCCTTCACCAAATTATACTTCCAAATACAAATTTTAAATATTTTTAGGTAAACAACATTTTTTTTTTAATTTTTTGGAAAAAAAATGTTTCCAATTGTTATTTTAAATTTGTTTTTTTAAATTTAAATTTTTTAAAATTTTAAAATATTTTTTTTTTAGTGAATATGGTTTAAAATATATTTTTCCGATTTTGACCCATTACTATGGTCTTATATACGTCATTGCAAATGTCTTTGAAATATCTATCATTAGATATCCATATTGTCTATATTAATGACTTAGTAATCCAGATATAGGTCAAAAATAGGTCAAAAATTGGGGTTGTCCTGATTTGCTGATTTTAAAAGGAAACTTCTCGAAAGCATGTCTGACAGAATTATTGAAGATTTGGATCCCAAAAATATCTGGGGTCTTCAGAAAATTGATTTCAACAAACAGACGGACAGACAGACGGACATGGCTTAATCTACTCTGCTATCTATAAGGATCCAGAATATATACTTTATAGGGTCGGAAAATTATATTTTGGAAATTACAAACGGAATGACAAATTTATATACAACCCTTCTCACGAAGGTGAAGGGTATAATAATGTTATTTTTATGCAGGAGGCAGTATTCTTCAATACCTTCAAACTCAAAAATAATGGGAAAGAAATTTTTGAGGTTATAGTCCTTCAAATATTTGAATGCCCACAATATTTTGGTATTAAACAAAGTTAAAGCTTTCAGTTGACATATTATATATTTTTGCCCAAAAGTACTTTGAAGTACACTATCATCTTTGGAATAATATATTTTTATTGCCTATTGTCAAACTCGCTTATGTTGTAATGACATCAAATACTTTTTCGTAAAATACCATAAAATAGACTTGTAATAGAAAATGTTATAAAAGTTATCTTTTGGCTGATGCTAACCCAACAGTACCAGGTCCCTTTCGGTACCTTGCAGGTCCTCCACAAAGTTAAAATTTTGTAAATAACTTCCTGTAGTCCTTTATTTCAATATTTCATAAAAAAAAATAAAAAATTTAACGATTTAAAGCCCTGGTCCACAAGGGTTATGTTTGATGGTATGTATTCATACATTGTCTGAAAGCTAAATAAGATTGAAAGCATGAATTAAAAACAAGTAAGAGAGCTATATTCGGCTGTGCCGAATCTTATATACCCTTCACCAAATTATACTTCAAAATAAAAATTTGAAATATTTTAGATAAACAAAATTTATTATTTTTTCACAAAGTTGTTTTTTTCATTTTTTGGAAAAAAAATGTTCGAATTGTTTTTTTTTAATTTTAAACATTTTTTTTTTTTGTTTTTTAAATTTTTATATTTATATTTAGCGAAAAAAAAAATCGCGTTAAAAAATATTTTTTTCTGATTTTGACCCATTTAGGTCCAACTGGTCTTATATACGTCATTGCAAAGGTCTTTGAAATATCTATCATTAGATAACCATATTATCTATATTAATGTCTTAGTCATATTAATGACTTAGTAATGCAGTTGTCCTGGTTATATTGTCCACTTGTGGACCGATTTTAAATAGCAACCGAGCCGGAAGAATTCCGGAAATATTGATATATCAATCGTGTATATAACTTATTTGGGGGCTTCGGAAAGTTCATTTCAGACAGACAGACCATCCTGTTGAAACCACATCTCTCCCGGATTAATGACATCCATGGTTTACGTGCGAACAATCAAGTAGAGTCGAAGGGACCCCGTTTTGATGAAAATGACATCCATATTTTCAAACAAAAAATCAATGATCATGGTGTGGTAATGATCTCCATTGGCCGTGCATTTTGAAGAATCGATGACTGATTTTCGAAGTAAATTTGGATAATTTGGTAGCATTGTTCAAGTGTTAATCTATTTATGATGATTTGCTAGAGTATAATGACAGTTCGTTTAACAGTTAACACATTCGTAGTTCTATCGGGCTTATAAAACTTCATTTATAAATTTTATTTATCAAAAGTGAGGAACAAAATTTTAAAATTTCGAAAATTAAACTTTTGCATTCATAAATTTTTAACTTTAATTGTCAACTTTAAAATTACTATAACCAAAGTATACCACTATAACTTTGAAATATTAGTAACCTTAGAATTCTCTCTTGATTTCCCTCTTATAACATGTTTAGACACAAAAAAATGTTGCTAAACATGTAACATTGAAATTTTCTAATAGTATTATACTTTTGTAGTGATGTTTGTAACGTATTAGTCTAACACCCACCTTAAAGTATACCGATCGACTCAGAATCACATGATTCGTTTTAACGATGTCCGTCCGTATGGCTGTTCACGTACACTTTTGCGCAAAGTACAGATTGCAATTTTGAAGATATTTCCATAAAATTTGACACATGCATATTGAAACTGGTAAATTACAGGTCCATTACTGGTCCATTATTCCACCTAGCCTCCGGAAATACGACTTTATCGACCATAAATGCTTGATTTGTTTTATATACAAATAAATCACACGTAAACATGTTGTGCGGATCTATTTATAATTGACCATATCTTCCATATAAGGCCATTTTCCGAAAAAATGTTGGTATCCATAAAAAATTCAACACAAATAAGTGTCATATAGAAAGAGACCACGCGATCTAATTTCATGACGATAGGTCCATAATTGAACATAGCTCTCATATAGGGTTCACTTCCGAAAATGACTTGATGACGATCGGTATATATGTATGTAATTGGTCATCGTTACCACAAAAGACCATCCTCCGCAAATCACACGAAAATAAATTATTGAAATTTTAAAAGAAAAATTGTTTTGCTGATTTACTCAGTATGGCTTGACCTACAATACTTTCTTAATTGTTTTCACTATTCATAAATGCTGGGATATGTATCCAGGGGAGTTATTGTGTAATTCGATTCGAAAGAAAACATTTTCGAATTTCCGTGTATAAAGCAAATTCGAATGATTTTCTTTACGAATCGAATCAAATTTTATTGTGAAATTCACCAGAACATTTAAATCAGTAAAACAGTTTTTAAAAATTATTTTAATTTATTAGTATTTTATTAACACACACTAATTTAACATTTAAAGCTACAGCGATCTTAAGCATCCTGATATTTAGAAGGATGAGTACGAATGTATTCCAAAGATTTCAAAATGTAATGGGGGATTGGTGGTGGTGTAGGCAAATGGCTGCCACTGGGTTGGAAACCATCCTCGTTGGCGACATAAGAAACTTGCACGAATTCGCCCTCAGGTGAGTAGTAGGAGTAACCACCATTGGCCACCTGACCACCGGTACCTTGTTCGCCAGCACTGATGCCATTCGAGGTGGCATAATCGTAATTGTAGTTGCCATATTCATCAATATTGTTTACATACTTGGTAATCTGGGCGTATTTGTCCTCATTGCTGGCGGCCAAAATCCCACAGGCCAAAGTGGCAAAAATGGTAACAATTAACTGTTGGGAAACAAATTTTAATTATTAAGAAAACTCAATTTTCAAATTTATGTTTTATATTTTATTTAACACTTACAAATTTGTACATCTTTGTTTGATATTGTTGAAAACTTTTGTGTGTTTTAAATTAAACGTCTAAATGTATAGTGTGATTTGAAACAAATTGTCAACAGATTTTTATAGTATTAAGAATGGCCATAAATTACGTTAATTTGAACTAACAAAACAACTTATAGTTTAAAAAGGCGTGTGCAGAACTAGATCTATTAAATTTTTTTAAATTGCATTAACACTATTGACGTAAACTATTTTAAAACTACTAAAATACAAAAAAAAACGCAAAAATCGAAAATAAAATCAAATGTGTCATAAGTTTCAAATTTGAATAATGATTTCAATCAAATTTGCAATGTTTTAGTTTTAGTTTTACTAAAATCATTATGAATTTGATGGCCTTTTGATACCCTATATGATATTGAAGATCATGGTAAATATATGATGATCTATGATGCCTTGATCATATACATAAATGCGACAGTAAAAAAGTCAACAATTTAAATCAAAAGCCAGCAATTTATTGTTTGATTTTTAGGTTTGATTGAATGACCATAAAATATAAATTATGATCCAATGGCCCAGATTTTATTTTGGATCTAATGCCCAGATTCTTGATTAGAACTCAAATTTAAAAGTTATTGCTTTAAAAAATTTAATTTTATATAAATCACATTAAATGTATGTAGTAATGGTATAAAAACTTCGTGTCGTACTAAACTTTTCTGTTTTATTTTTATAAATCACAACTTAATATTTCTATTTATAGTCTAAAGTTATTTGAAACAACATAAATTGAATGAAATTAATTGATCTAATAAATAAATTTGTTGTTTTTAGATCATGACAAATTTTTTGATGAGCTTGTTTATATTTTGCTTTAATTTGCTTAAATCATATCATTTAGTTTTTCAAAACTTAAACAAATATTATTGAAACGCATTAAAGTGTAATATATGCAAAAATCCAATTTGGCCAAAAATGCAAAATGACAATAAATAAAATAGTTTTATAAAGGTATAACAAATCGTTCGATTGATAAATAGAGGAAATTCAAACTATATTACGAATTTTAACCGTCCCCTTCCTCTAGGAATTGTTCTATGAATTGAAAAATTGTAAATAAATCTGTAACTTCTAAACGGATAGCCCGATTTAAATAATGGCTATAGAGGAGGTGTTGATAAGATTAAGTTTTTAATTTGAGCTTAAAACAACAAAGGGGTGCCGAGCCACAATGCCGCAAACTGGGGCGGGCACCTAGGGTACATCAATAATTAAAAATTATGCCAAATTGTTGTTCTCGGTTCGATTTGAACGATTTTTATATATGTGGAATCTACTAGAAGAGATCTACAAAAACATTGCTATTGCTATATAGTTTACGAGTTATTCGCATTTGAAAATAAAAATTTTAGTTTTTTACCTACCAGTCTTCTTTTTTGCTAATAACGGATCCAAATCTTTTTTGAAATGTCTTTTTTTTAATTAACAATAAATTTATTAATAATCGTAGGAAAGAGTTGTTTAAAATCCTCTACTCAGTCAAAAGATATGTGCATTCAAAATTAAAAAAAAAAAAATAAAATTGTTTTTTCGCCATTTTTTTTTTTCTAAAAAAAACATTAATTTTTAATTATACAGACAATAAGAAAAGTATGTTTAAATAATTGGTGTATGGACACGGTCTGTTATTAGTCATATTGTCATAATGTCCAATTATATTATAATAGTTGTTGTTGTGTTTTAAACAAAAAAAAGTATTATTTTATGAAATAATCTTATTAGTTTAGAACTTTTTTTTGTTGGAAACACAACAAACATTTGATTAAACTATCATAATATATTAGGACATTATGACAATATGACAATATGACCAAATAGTAGACCGTGTGAATACCCTAAATGTATTTATATTTTTATGAAAGATAACATTTCGGGAAATATTATAAAAGCAAAATAATATCAAAATTCGTATTACTGTGTGGTCCAGAGCCTTCCGAAATAGATCTATTTTGTATCTAAATTTCAAATTTAGACAACGATTAGGGAAATCGCATAGCTGCTTTCACAAAAATAAAACCTCTTTTCTATGCCTCAATATGTTCTTAAATATTTTGCAAAGGGAATTTATAGCCCGGACCCCCTCGGTACAGACAACAGAGTCAAAAAACAAAAAATACCATTTTTGGGATTTTTGGGAATTGTGGATTGTTATTAATAATAAATATTATAAACTATTATTGTTGAAAAAAAATGTTTAAAAAAAATGCTTAAAAATAATTTGGACAAAATCAAGTAAATGATCTATGTATATTCGGCTTTGCGGAATCTTATATACCCTTCACTAGAGATGCTAAACGGGGAATCCCGTTCGCGAAAATTCCGGGGTTTTCGAGATTTTCTAAATCCCGAAGCCCGGGATTTTTTAATTTTAAATCCCGGGATTTTCGGGATTTTCCAAATCCCGTTTTTCATAAATAAATAGGGGAAATTGTAAGTTTTGTGTGCATTTTTTCATGCATTTTGACATTTTACAAGCCCGAATATTGCAAAGTGATGTTCAGCAAAGTTGTAAAGCTCAACTTCTTCTACAATATAGTTAATGGTATTTTTGGTTTTCCTTGAGTGGGGCTCTAGAAAATCAATTCTTCACCTTTTCTTGTAAGTTGTTTAACAAAACTCAATTTAAATCCTCTTCAAATGAAACTGATTTTATATTTTTATTCCCTATTATATTCTCAATAAATACCAATGTGATGATCAAAAAATTCTGATATTTGTTTAACAATATTTTTAAAAATTTTAAAATGGAATTTTGAAACTGCCGCACAGTGGTATGAGAAAGAAAGAGAAAAATAAATCTGTAACTTCTTGTCTGATTTGAATGAAAGTGTTGTCGAATTTAAGTTTTGAATTTGGACCTCATGAGGCCACCAGGAGTGGGACCAGGAATCCCCAAAGTAGGACACCTCGAGTATGTTCATTTTTAAAAATGATCCTATATCTTCAATTGTGTTCCAATTTCAAAAAAAAAATAAAAAAAATAGAATCTTCTCGTCGAGCACTACATAAAACCTCAATTATCTCTTAGCTTAGGAGATATTCGCATTTGAAAATTAAATTTTCAACATTTTTACCCACCCTACTCCAGTTTTTTGATGACCGCGGTTTCAACTATTTCCCGATTTTCTCCATTTTTCTTTTAGAGGATAAATGACAGATGTATATATCAAATAAAGAAAGGATTGTTTTAAAATCATGACTGAGTCCAAAAGCGATTTTTTTGGGAAAAAAAAGTACTTTTATTTTTTTTAAGTTATCAAAAAAATTTCTAAGAGGATGTATTATGACTTTTTAGTTTTTGAAAATCTTGATACCGAGGGGACCAGTCTATTCAAAAAATTCCTATTTTTACGTTAAATTCAAAATATAGTAAGCTATTTTAGATGGCCCAATATGTTCTTAATTATTTTGAAAAGGGTTCCGATAACCCCTCCCCTGGTATGGATATTATAGCCAAAAAAAACGAAAAAATCAAATTTTTGAAAAAATACAATTTTTGGAATTTTTGAATACTTTTTTGGAAATTGCGGGATTGCTGATTACAAATTTCAAAATTTGTTTTTATTTTTCCATTTTCAATTAAAAATCCATTGTAGAATTAGCAAGGTACAATTATTAGAAAGTATGCTCTCAATTATACATTCCCTATAACGTCAAACAAAAGAAAATTCAAAAATATAAAAAGGAAATGCCAAAAAAAAAATAATTGAATTTAAATTTTTGTTACGAAAAAATTCAATTTCAACCATAAATTCATTAATAATTGAAGAAAAACTATATTTTATTAAATAAATGTGTACTAATTTCAATTAAAACGTTAAAAATGTATAAAATATCGCGGTAACAAATTGAAAAAAGGTAAGTAATTAAACACATAGTTTGACGTTTTAGGGTTGAATAATGAAAACTCTGTCTAATAATTGTACCTGGTAACTGATTGTACCATGTTAAAAATCTATATAAGTGTAAAATTTCATTACAAAATATTCATAAATAATAATTTTATTTCAATTTGAAAAAGTTGTATCTATGCAAAAACTCAATAAAAAGCATTTTTTGTCTTATTTTTCAAAAAAGTATTCCATGAATTTTTTAATAGTCAAAAGTTATATACATTTTTTTTCCCTAATTGAAATCGAAACACAAACGAAGAAATATGATCATTTTTAAAATTGAACATACCCGAGGTGTCCTACTTCGGGGACCCCTGGCCCCGCACTTGGTGAGCCCTTGAGATGCAAATTCAAAACTTAAACTCGACAACATTTCCTCTTTGCGCTTGTTCATTCAAATCGGACTAACCGTTTAAAAGTTACAGATTTATTTCCCTCTTTTTTTCTCATACCACTGTGTGCCGTTAAGTCCCGGTCCACACTGTGAAACTGCAAAACATTTTTAAATTCTCTTTTGAAACTGCATTCGTGTCCACACAGTGAAGTTTTTGCTTTTCAGTTTTTTACATTTCTGTACAGCACGAATACGAACGAATAAATGTGGATGACATACTCAACAAAAACTTCATGTACATGAAACAAAGTTCACTTTTTCATTCCTCTCATTGCATTTCATTGCAGCAAATGTTTCACAGTGTGGACCGGGACTAAAAAAATATTTTTTTTTGTTGGTCATACCTGCGAATAAGTTAACTGTATCCTACGAAGACAAAAAGTCATATACAAGTAATATGGATATATCGATAAATGGATAAAGTCGTTTTGAGAAAAACGACATTCTACTATTTCTTAAATAAATTTTCAAAAGATTATGCGATTTCAGAAATAAAACCAGATTTAAATAGTAGATGTTAATATCTTTCTAATCTGTATATAACCCAAATTTTTTACTAGTCAAATGTACGAGAAAACATGAATTTTAATTTTGACGTTTACAACTAAAAAACACTGTCATACAAAAAATAATTGACTTTTTTGAAAACTGATAAAACTATATGAAAGACTAAAGAACGGCGCATATTTTATATTATTCAGTTCAAAACACCCGGATTTTGAGTTATGACGTTGTTGCAGCAAATGAGCGATATGTTAAGTAAAAATTAGCTTTTATTTTAATATTTCTAGAAATATGTTAATTTTGTTCCTATATTTCATGTTCTAGTGGCCTGAGACATGTTAATGGGACGTCCTGATTTCCCCTAAGCGATAATGACAACGACGCGGGAGCTCTTTCTCCACCCAGAGCTGAATTACGAATGTATAGGTAGCATTGCTTAATTGTGATTAAAGAAGACTATGTTCATAAGCAATTTTTCAATTCCACTTCTATTTTCAATATAATTAATGTTTATTTTAAATAAAATACATTTAATTAACATTACATACTTAAGTACTATTTACAAAAAAAAAAAAATATTGCATAAAATACGAGTATCAGCCATATTTCTAAACCTATGTATAATGTCCTGGACGACATAAATTCTTTCATTCACTTCTTATAGAATTCTTGCGGCTACAGCAACCAAGAGAGATTTCAATTTTGTGGCTCCTCTTTGGGCACCACCAACTGCAGGTCCTTGCTAGTTGAGGACGTCAAATTCGTAAAACCCGTTGTGGTCAGTACTTTTGGAGATGAAGCCGTTGAGGCTTGTGCCGCCGATGTTGGAACCATAGTTGTTATTAGGAGTTTGGGTGGCAACATTATCTGGCCGTTGGCGGTAACGCCTGCCTGTCCCGCATTTGTTGTAAAGACTTGCGACGATGTTGTGGGTCTTTGCTGTAGTTGTATGTGGTGTGGTTGGATTTGCTGTTGCTGCAATAGCTGTTGCTGCAGTAGCTTTTGCTGTTGTAGTTGTTGCTGCATTTGTTGTTGGATTTTTTGATTTTGCTCGAATAGTGTTAGAAATCTGTCCGCAATGGATTTTTCGAATTCTAAACGTTCGCGTTCGATGCTTAAACGTTCGGTTTGAATTTCATTGGCATCCTCTTGTACTTTGAGCATTTTTAATAGGGTGGTTTTCATGCCTAAAATATTTAAAAAAAATTAATAAATTATTTTGTTTGCTTGTTTAAGTTTTAAGTTAAGAATTATTTGGCCTTTAATAATAAAAAAAACACCATCTCCAAATACAGCTTATGCCTAAAATGAGCCTCGTCCAAGAACAGCCAATCGACCTATACCTTCGTATAGGAAGCTGGAATTTTCAAACTAAGAGCCTGAGTCTTATAGTCTCCACCAAAATGCAAAATTAGTTATGTTTGGTACTCCACCATGTATCTAACATAATTTATAGGTTACAAAACCAAAATCGATAGCAAGTGGCTAATGCAAACTTCGAGAAACCGTAACGTGGCAAAGTTAGACGACGCCAACCAATGCGAGTGAAACGCAAAATTCACGAAGGCAGCGAAAAAACGCTGACGCACGAGTTCTTCCGCTACCCAGAGCTGAATAACTAATAAATTAATTGTTTTGTTATAATAAAATGTTCTAACATTTAAATAAGATTGGAACTAGACACTGTGGTTCCAAATTCAAATCTAGCCACCAAAGACTGGAAGCATTTACTACAATTATAAAAGTACACACAGCATTGTAGAATTTACATTGTATTTTGTGGAAGAAAGTTAACTAGATTGGCAGTATAAACAAATCTGATTTATAATATTGTTAATATTAATTATGTTTATTTAATTATTATAACATTTGTTGGTTTTTCATTTGTCACAATTCATATTATTTTTAGGAATAATTGAAGCTTGATTAAATAGAATTTTCAGCTTCATCCATAATGTCCATCAGAGCACGAGCCAATTTCCTTTTAGCAAGCACTCCTTTTTCAAGTGGAAGACTGCGCAATTCAGCAGCAACATAAACACCAAAAATGTCAAACTGGTCTTTTGCATCTGTATTTTCAGCAATTTTAGAGATCGCCTTTGCAACCATTTCATTAAATGCATCAGAAGACGATGATTGTGATTGTGACGGCGGCTCTGGTTGAACCGATGGTACTATTCTAACAAGTTTTGGCAACGTTGATTCACTTTCTATTGCTGACGAATTCGAGTTTTCACCAGGCTGTTATCGAAATATAAATAAAACAAATTGAGTTAAAAAAATCTCATTAAACTTGGTTATCCCCTGTCTATACCTGATAAATTTTGTATCATGATAAACGTAAAAATGGTTGTCAAGATAACAAATTATCAGGTATAGTCTCCATTTGTTAGAATTTTTGCTTCGTTATGACAAAATTGTTAGTGTTTTTGCTCTGACAACTTTGTCTTGACAACAAACGTCATTTTAATTGTTATGATAAATATTTGTCAAGTATAGACAGGGGGTTAAGTCGGTAGTTTACTAGTGTAATTGATGAAATTGATTCTTTAGTTGCAGACGTTTCATTCACTTCTAAAAACATCATTGCTTTAAAATATTTCCAAACAATGAATCCTCCGTCAGCCGAACCGGATTTTTTTCTTTTGCTCAAGTTTGTTTTAAATGTCACCCGCAGATTTGACCATTTAGCTTTGCATTCGTCTGCAGTTCGTTGTCCTATAAAATTAGCAACTTCTTGCCAAGCTGGTATTTTTGGCAATTTATATTGTGGTGAGCCGTGGTCCCAAAGCCTTGGACGTTCTTCAACAGCATTAATTAGTTTAACAATGTCATTGTGACACCATTCAGTGTTAACTTTTGGTCTAATTTGTTTGTATGCCTTTCGACGTTTTTTGCCAACTTGTACTTTTTTTGGTGTTCCACATTCGGAATCATCTGCATCGGAAGCATTTGCCAACAGATCTGTAATAATTTCAGCCATTTCTTTATATGCTTACATATGTATGTCTGTTAATAAATCGAGCGTCATTTTATATTTTAAGGAATAGTAATACAAAAAATATGTATTGACTCACCAATTTCAAATATCTTCTAACATAGGGTAACATAGAGACGAGACGTAATTGTCAAAAACCTAAGTCTATTGTCAAAAACCTATCTCTTGCAACAACAAAATACATGCTAGTCAATGTATTTTGTTGTTGTTTCAGACATTAGTTTTGTTGTATTTTTGTTTGACAAATCGGAGTGTCTCGTCTCTATGTATAATTCTCTATGTCTTCTAACAAATAAATATTTTCAATCATAAAGAGAAAATATACTACATAGAGCGGAAACTAGAAAAAATCTCAAACAAAAAAATTACTTTAACAAGTTACACATTTGTTGTTTTTGTTTTCACATAGTTTTTTTTTACTAATAAATTTTTGACAACGGAGTTAGGTCTTTGACAGAAGAGTTTCCGCTCTATGTATATTTTCTCTATGTTTTCAATATATTTAAATTTTAAATTTGACAAATTTAAGTTAAAAAAATAACAACAAGACTGCTTGTTAAAACAATAGAGAATAGACATAGAGCGGAAACTCTGCTGTCAAAGACCTAACTCAGTTGTCAGAAACCTAAGTGGTGAGAATGTATTAGTAGAAAAAACTATGTGAAAACAAAAAAAACACTCGTATGTGTGATTATTTTGAGTAATTTTTTTGTTTGAGTTTTTTTCTAGTTTCCGCTCTATGTCTCTATATGGTTAAAACCGCATTTGATATAACATCCTTCTTGATATAATTTTGAGTACGTATTTTGAGATCTACAATTTCTCATAAGTCTTCTAAGGGATTGAGATCTGTCGATTGGGTAGGCCACTTCAAAACATTGACCTCATTGAATTGTAACCACTCGGTTACAATCCTTGAGGTGTGTTTAAGTTTATTGTCCTGCCGGAATATCCAAACTAGAGCCATATTTCTCTCAGTGAATGGATATAAAAACATTATTTAACATGAATATGTAACCGATTCCAGTCAATAGATCTTTTATGACCAAGGCCAGCCTCATTTGCTCTGCGGCAAAAAGTGGAGAACTAATTGCCAAATGTGTTCTCAACTTTTAAAATTGTTTATTATTACAAAAATATGTCAAAATAAAATAAGTAGTTCAAAACGCATGAATATATCCAGTACTCGTTCTTGTTTGGAGTTGGGATCAATGATTTTTGTTTAAAATTGTCACCTCCAGAACTTGAGAACAGTTATAGAACTAGTAATTTTCAGTAATTTTTTTGGTTTGAAATTGTCACTTTCGGAAGTAATTTTTATTTTTTCTATGATTTAACCCGGCAATTCCCATACTCTCGCCAAAGGGAGAAATAATTTGTTTTTATTAAAAATAGTAAAAATACGTCTAGTTTACACTATATATAAGTTTAAAATAAAAAAAAAATATAGCTAGTTGCGATTTTATAGCGGGGTCACCAATAGGTGACACTGGGCAGAGAAAGAATAATTTTCTAAAAATACTTGCTGATATTGTATGCCTGAATATCAAGCAGTATTTATTAAAAAAAATTATTGTGATACTTAACCGTTTGGCATTTTTATAACAACTTATTTATCATAAGACATACACCAGTATGTTAAAATCAAAAACACTGATTAAAGATTTTTAAAAATCCCCTAGTTAATAAAATTCTAGCGTTGCCAAAATAAAATCAGATATAAAACAGGATCTTGTCTTTATATAAATAATATCAATATTTATCAGTGATATCTGTTTCTATGTTTAAAACTACCGTTAATCTTTGTCACCTGTAGGTGACACTGGGAATTGCCGGGTTAATATAGAATTAGCCTTAGACACTCACTGTATACCCAGTAAGCACCAAACACCCAAAAATTCAAGCAGTTGAACATTTTGTAGGAATTTTACTTGAATTTTGTTGGAATTTTACTTGAATTTGGTTGGAATTTTACTTGAATGCATATGTAATTATGTTTTAAACTTGAAAAATTAAATATTATTCAAACAAAAAACATATCCCAATAAGCATTTTTACTGGAATTCAAGTTAAAAGCAAGTGTACTTCAAGTCTTGAATTATAGTCAAGCATTTGAATTACAGTTGTATTACACTTTATTTCAATAACATTCTCCAGTAAAAAGGAAACATAAATTCAAGCCATATGTTTTTTGTTTGAAAAATAAATAAATTTTCAAATATTTTTCATGTTTAAAGTATAATTACATTTGCATTTAAGTCAAATTCCAACAAAATCTTCAAGTGCTTGAATTTTTGGGGCTTTGGTGCTTACTGGGATGGCTCGAATTTATGTTTCCTTTTTACTGGAGAATGCTATTGAAATAAAGTGTAATACAACTGTAATTCAATTGTTTGACTATAACTCAAGGCTTGATTTACACATGCTTTCAACTTGAATTCCAGTAAAATTGCTTATTGGGTATATTTTTGTGGATCCAATATATTACAAAATGAATATAACAAAATAAATATTCCGCCCCTCATCCTTTGGGTGGTGGGTGGTTATAAAAGTAATCTACATTACGGACTTTTGTCATTTAATTTTTATTTCTCTTACCTAAAAGATCACGTTTCTTCAATTGATCACGATATTCCTGTCGCATATCTGCACGTTTTGCGGCTTCTTTCTGTTTCAAGAGAGAACTTTGTTGTTGCTGAGATTTTTGTTGTATTTGCTGTTGTTGTTGCTGTTGCTGCTGTTGTTGTTGCTGCTGTTGCTGCTGTTGTTGCTGCAATTGTGTTGTATTTTGTATAATTTTAACATTCGTTTGATTTGTTTGCGTATTTGGACGATTAGTACCCGTTAAAGGTATGGCAGATGTTAGATTGGATGTGGTTATGGGTGGACCTCTTTGATCGGCGCTATTCACTATAAGGAATTTCATTCCGTTTGCATTGGTTACTGTGGTCCTAGAGCCCGAGGCAGCCAATAGAGCATGTAAATTGCCGGGTAAACGAACTTGCCGTTGATCTGTTGTTGTGGCTATAGTGGACTTGCCAGACATCTGAGGATGCATTAGTATGGTGGGTGAGACCACGGAGATTTTCGATTGAGTGCCTGTTGAGACATTGGCCGAGGATATAGTGGTCGTTGAGGAGTTTGCTGGCATTGCAAATTTAATCATGGTAGGTGGTGGTATATTTTGTGTCTTAGCTGGTTGCTTTAAAATATCCGCCAATTGTGTGAAACTTTGATTTGTGTTTGCAGCTGGAGTGCTATAGCATAAAAAAATAAATGTTTTTTAATTGATAATATTGATTATTGCTATTAGTTTTTACTTTGGTTTTTCTGTCTTATCATACTCCTCATCCACATCAATTGGTTCCATTTTGGGCACCAACAAATCTTCATCTTCCGATATATTTATGGTTTTAATGGTGTCATCTGTTTTTGTGACATTTGTGTCTTTGTTAGTTGTCTCAGTTTCATCTATAGTTTGGTATTCTTGGAATTGTTCTGATTCCATTTCCAATTTTATAGCCATTTCCTCATCGTTTATAATTGGTTCTAGATTAAATATAATAGAAATTTGTATTAATAAGTTTGTAATTAGGTATGTATATATGTTTATTTGATGTCTTTTTACCATTTTTATTTTGGGAGCTTTCTTCATTTGAGGATTTTCTTCTTTTCTCTATGCTATTTTCAGACGTTTTTGAAGATGTTTCCTCTGCCTCAAATTCCATTTCAGTGCTGGATTCTCCATCACCATATATTTCTTTGCTGACACCTTGTTTTGTTGAGTTATTGGAGGCCATGCTAGGAACAGCCAAGATATCGGCTATATCTTCATCACTATCAGATATTGTGGAACCTGCAGATTCGATTTTAAATATATTTGAAAATTTGCACAAACAAAGACATTATACATAAGAAGCATATATATTCGTCTATTAAATTGCAGTAAACTATAAATAAACACATATTGTTAATAAAAATGATATACCTAATTTATAAAATTTTTTTGACATTTTATTTTTGTTTATTTTCTTTGTATTTCATTTATAACCCAACAAACACACAAATTCATACATATAAAAATGTATATGTATGTGTTTGGATGTCAAACTAAATTCTTGTGTCTTTCTACTAACTAACGAACTAAAACAGCGAATTTAAATTAAAATTTAAACTCGATTCGAGGTTAATTGGAAAAGAAAATTGATAATTTTATATTTTTAATTTTAAAACGAAGCTAAATGTTTGTTGGTATAAAGTTATATCAAAGTGTTGCCACGGTTTTGTACTAAAATTACAGGATGATTCCTGTATTCGAAATGATTTCCGAACATTATTTAGCTTAGATTTCCAATTAAAAATATTATAAAATTATCAATTTTCTTTTACAATCAACCTTAAATCGAGTTTAGATTTGAAGTTAAATTGGCCGGTTTAGTTTTAGAATGACTTGAGAACTACGTTTGACATCAGAAGATATTAATATACATTTTTTAATAAAAAATAAATTGAATACAATAATAAAAACAAGTCAGAGAGCTATTATATTCGGCTGTGCCGAATCTTATATAATATACTCTTAACCAAATTATACTTCAAAATAAAAATTTAATATAATTTTAAATTTAATTTTTTGTTCCAAAGTTGGTTTTTCATTTTTTGGAAAAAAAGTTTTTCGAATTGTTTTTTTTAAATTTAAAAAAAAAAAAATTTTAATATTTAGCGAAAAAAAATTTTTGGTGAAAAAAAAAATTCGGGTTAAAAAATATTTTTTCCGATTTTGACCCATTATAGGATCAACTTACTATGGTCTTATATACGTCATTGCAAAGGTCTTTGAAATACTACATATCTATCATTAGATATCCATATTGTCTATATTAATGACAGTGGAAGCGTGCTGGGCCCATAACCTGTTGTTAATAAACTTAGAAAAGAACCACAAAGTATACAGAGGTGTCAAATTTGACAGTTCAAAAACACTAAAAGCTTTTTTTGAAAAATTTTCGATAGAAAGAGAAAACAAATTTGCGGTTTAATACAGACAATGCGTTAAAACAAACAACTATATAAAACCAAACCGGTTGAAATTGTTTCGAACGAAAGAGACAAATATATATTTTTTGTCGTGTCGCCTCTGTATACTTTCTGAAAGAACTGCCATTTTTTTTCAATTTCATAACATAATTCATTACATGTGACAGTGATGCAACTTACTGACTACTTTGTATAAATAGGTTATTCAAGTACATACATATTCACAATAGTAATCCAGATATAGGTCAAAAATCCAGGTTGTCCTGGTTTTTCCTTATATCTCAGCTATTTGTGAACCGATTTTCTCGATTTTAAATAGCAACCGAGCCGGAAGAATTACGGAGATGTTGATGTATGAATCGTGTAAGTTATTTGGGGCTTCGGAAAGTTGGTTTCAACAGACAAACAGGCAGACGGACATGGCTTAATCGACTCCGCTATCTATAAGGATCCAGAATATATCGATGACTTAATATAAAAAGGCCCTAACTCGTGTTTTTTTTGTATCTCCAGATTTCCGTTTATTTCGATAAATGGTCCGATCATATATCATAATTAGCCAAAAAAAAATCTCGACTTAAAAAAACACGAGTTAGGGCCTTTTTATATTAAGCCATCGATATATACTTTATAGGGTCGGAAAATTATATTGTGGAAATTACAAATGGAATGACAAACTTATTATACTCTTCTCACGAAGGTGAAGGGTATAACAAGAAAGTATCGGGCTTGACCATATCCCACACTGAGTGAAATTTGGTAACATGCCTACCGTATATGTAAAATTTATTTGAAGCGACATTTTTGTAGATCCCTATACAAAATTAATATTTATGACCGATAAAGTCCTATTTCGGGAGGACATTTCTATGAGGACTAGGTGATATAATTGTCCGATTTCAGCCAATTTCAATAGGATTCGTCCCTGGGTTGAAAAGTATGTGCATGATTTGATCGAAATATCTTCAAAATTGCCACCTGTACTTTGCGCACAAAGCCAAGCCAGCCAGATGGAGAAACTAAAGAGAATTGAAATTGAGCAACTTTAAATTTTGTATGGCGATAAAGAAGCTGTATACCAAGTTTTAACAAATTTGGAAAGGGTAAGTTCCGATGTCGAAAACGTTTGTTTCTTCCCGTTTCTAAATCAGCCCATTAATTGAATTGAAAAGCTAACATTTTTAAATTCTACTCACCATCCTCTTCCGCTTTGCGTTTACGCTCTTTACGTTTTTCCTGTTCCTGTTCTAGTAAATATTTCAACGAAGGTGCCGGCACCTCATTCGGTCGCACACTAAATATGGGTCTTGTCATTATGGCATCCATTTCGGTATAGTGACGCCAAGAAGGATCCATGCCCTTGTTCGTTTCCATTTCCTTTTTCAAACGATTATAAAAACACTTCATATTCTTAATGCGTGTGGTGATTTCTTCGGGCGAACGATAGTAACCGTATTCTTCCATTTTGGCCGACAATTGTGAGATGACAACATGTTTCTTGTGGGTGGTAATAAGTTCACGTTGCACTTTGGGGTCACCCCACAGTTGTATAAGCAATTTAGTTTCATCCGTATCGAAATTGGGATTACGGTAAATGGGACAGTTTCTTTTGGATTTGCCGGTGCCACCATTTAGAACGCGATTTTTCGATATCCAAGGATCACCAGGACGGCGTTTGTTTTTCAAGCGAGCACTTGTCTTAACTGTCGCACTCATTATTTTGTTTTTGTTTCTTGCAATTCGTTTTCAGCCCAAAGAAAAATCAATAGTTTCCTCTTAATGTTTGGTGTTTTTTATATTATTTATAAGATTTAGTTGCTTGTTATTTATTTGTAAAGGTTCTGCAATAGAAAAAACGAAAACAATACCGTTTAGACACTCAATTACAACTAAATATAATGGTCGGCGCATATGTTTAATAAAACTCAACTAAACTAAAACGAAAACCAACACTACACGTCACTTTTGCATATAAAATATTCAGCATACACACATTTACTCTTTGCCACTTTGATTCAACCCCCTTTTAACATTTGCCCACTTTACTCAATTTTTCTTTCCTTCATACATAAAACAATAACAACAAAATACAAAAATCAGTCAGCCATCCATCCATAACCCACGTCAATAACAAAAGAATATAACAAACAAAAAAGAAGAACAAAAAACATGCTCCTTTTACTCACCGTTATTTTGTTTACATACATATGTATTTTATTATTTACTCTGAGCTCAGATGCACCTTTTTCACTCGATTACTTTTTAACTTTAGATTTCCTTTTTGTTGTTAAATTTAAATAAAAGCACAATTTATTTATCCGTTTGTTTTTTTATTTAGTTCCTTTTGCGACGATGTATTTACTGCTACTGAGCATTATATTCGTGTCCTTTACTTTAGTCCTTTTGCTCGTGAGAGCGTAATAATAATGCTGTGCAAAACATTTGACTTTGTGGGTGCATGTTGTACATAGTGCTGCGCAGTTCGACATGCGCAGTGCACTAAACTTATTATTGATTTTTCCCCAAAAAAAATTGGATGTATTAACAACTAATGGAAGAGTGTCCCTAAATGTTTGTTAGGAAAATATATACATATAAATGTATAGTTTTTTTAAGAATTAATAAATAATATTAGGTATTGCAATATAAAAAATATAAATTTTGTAGGACTTTATTTAGTGAGCGATTTATAAAATGACCAAATAAGTGTAACATATCAAAAGGGTGTTTCAATTGGAAATGTAATTTTAATAATTATTTATATTAAGGATCAATATAGTCCAATGTTACATCTATTTAAATTTATATTTATTTAACACCTTGAAATTTAATATGTATAAATATTTATACATATATGTATTATATACTCACCACCAATATAATACTGAAACGGATTTTTTACATTTTATATAAAAACATTTATTTTATCAGATATATTCAATTAATAGGTCAAAATCTAAAAAAAAATCTTATGAAATTTGTATGTTTTTCAGTATTCTATTAATAGTACTTGGAAAAAATAAAACCAATTTTGAAATTTGTTATCAGGAATCACGCAATTCCAAAAAAAGTTTTGAAAAATCCCAAAAATGGAATTTTTTGTTTTTTGGGAATGATATCCATACCAGTATCCGAGTTATGGGAAGGAACCCTTTACAAAATAATTAAAAACGTATTGTGGGCCATCTAAAATGGGTTACTTACTATATTTCGATATCGATTATGCGGTTTGAGAATGTTTGACCTAAAGTTGAGGAAAGAAATATCAAAAAAATCATTTCCGAGACTCCCAAATTTCAGAAAAAGTCAAAAAAAAATTTCTTTTTCTCAACTTTTATTTTTAAGGTTTTTTTATTACTAAAAAACCTTAAAAATAAATGTGAAATATCTAAAAATTTTGGCCATGGTGTAATGATATAATCATTACGCCATGATGTTGGCCTTACAAATCGACCATATATGTATATTAACATCCAAAGTATACTTTAAGATAAATATTTAAAAAAAATTTTGGTTAAAAACAATTTATGTGAAAACAAATTTTGGGAGAGGAAAGATTTTGATAAAGAAATTTGTGAAAAGTAGGGTGTATCGTTGATATTGTGAAGGGTATAAATATGAGAATTTATTTATAATGGTGGTTAAAATCAAATAGAACTAAGAACGCGTGCGCTGGAGATTAGAGGAACTACAAAAGAAGTGGTTGTACAATTATATTTAAGGGAGGAAATTCTAAAAATTATGTATTTTTGTTTGATATAGCAATACGACTCATAACTACATTTTTTGAATTTACGCGTTGTTTTCGATATGAATTATATTTCAAAAATAACTTTATAACTATTTTTAGAACAAGGTGGGCTTTTAACATTGGTTTAAAGTTTTTTCCTGAAGGTTTAGGAATTTTGTTCAAGTATTTGATATTATTGAGAACTTTAGAGTAATATCTTTTAATCAGTGGGCTTAACTTTTGTCATTGTCTGTATTTAAATACCGAAATTCCTAAAAAATATATGTTCTAGTTTTTTTTTTATTTTTTTTAGCAACAATATTTTTGAGACCGAAAATAACTCGTCCACATAATCAAAATCATAGAGAACATAAAGCGGAAACTCGAAAAAAACTCAAACAAAAAAATTACTCAAAATAATCACACATACGAGTGTTGTTTTTGTTTTTACATAGTTTTTTTTACTAATACATTCTCAGCACTTAGGTTTTTGACAACTGTGTTAGGTCTTTGACAGGAGAGTTTCCGCTCTATGTGTTTTCTCTATGATCAAAATAAAAATTGAGCTTTATATTTTGCTATAAAAAATAAATCACTCAAAATAACTGTTATTAGTTTTTGTGGGTTTTTAAAGATTTGGTGAGAGACAGTACTAGGAGACTGTCCCGAACTATTGATTTTACCTATCATTTACGGTGACAACTAGTTACATAACTAGCTACGTGATTAGTTATTTAAACACGTACATGTCCTAAACAGGCGGTCAATTGTAACTTTTGGATTACAATGAGACTGTCCGATAGCTGGTCCAAAGTAGTCAAAACATTGAATTCACATACCGGTTATATAGAGTCAGTTATTTAACTGATTACTTGATCAGCTACATAACTAGTTATTTTAACATATACGGGTTCTAATTAACCTGAAATAGTCAGTTAAAAAGACATCTCATAAACAGTCCAACAACCGAGTGCTTGTAAACAAAGCTTCCACCGACAACTCTCCAATATATTACTTCTGGTGGGTAAAATAACTACTTTCTATAGTGCAGCACAAAATACACGTTTAATTTGGCTACGCTTTAGGTTACTTAGATATACTAAAGTGAGCATGGGATGTCAGTCAGTCTACTTAAGCTAGAAGAATATAAACTGTATGAAAATTATATCAACACAATTTGTATAAAATCAGTTTGTACGATTTACTAATAAAATAAAAATTACAAATGACTACACTCTAGATTACTTAGAGACACTTAAGTGACAATTGTATGGTTCCAGTAATATGGCAATAGAAATAAAACAAAATAAAATGTGAAAATGTTTTTGTGGTTTTGAAAGAGTGACAAATGTGTATATGTAGCTGCTCTCTTTATTGCTTATGTTCCTTTCAATCCCCGAGAGAGCATATGGTCGGTCATCTTGCTCTCTTACTTGTTTTTAACTAATACCCCTCCCATCCCACGTTAATCCAAATCAAATAAAAACAAATATAATATTTAATAATAAATTTGTCTATGTACATGTATTTTTTCATTTTCTTAAAACTAAAAAATTGTTCTATCTTAAAACTAGTCAACAAAACGTTCAACAAAATTGTTCTACTTCGACTCTCTTTCACTTCTTAAGCCTTCCTTCCAACTCCCACTTACTTCTTGGCAAAGGAGACTTTCTCAAAGGGATGAGATTCAATATAGGCCAAACCCTTCAAGATATAATCTGGGATTGGTGGAGGAGTGGGCAAATGATCGCCACGTGGTTGATAGCCATTCTCATCAGCTGTGTAGGACAATTGAATGGGCTGACCTTCGGGGGAAGTGTAGGCAAATGAACCCGAGGCATACGAACTACCAACACCAGTCTCGGAAACATCCAAACCATTTGAACTGGCATATTCGTAGTTGTAACTGCCATCGGGATTCACTTCGTTGGTGTATTTTAAAAGAGTGGCCTGGGTATCGGCTGGATCACCACCGCAATACACCATAGCAACGAGGGCGGATAAAACAAAGAACTGTAATGAAAAGTAATTTGAGATTAAAATGTATTAGAATGAATTTGTTGAATTTCTATAAAATATTTAAACTTACAATTTTGAACATGTTTGCTAAATTATGTGAATGTTTGCAAGCTGTAGCTGCTACTGATTTTGAAAATATCAAACAAACGTTTTTATATCAAAATGTTATTCGATAGTTGTTAGTTAGAGTTATTTTAATATATAATATTTCTTTTTGGTTTTTCTGTTTTTAATTTATCTTTATTAAATTAAGTTTTTGTTTGTTTTAATTTAAAATGCAGCCAACCAATATTGAAGAGGGTATTTTCAAATTTTAGGTTTTATTTTTTTTTATTTATAATACTAATACATTTTTTATGTAAATTTGAGTGTAAATTTATAATTTTGTGTTTGGTTGTATGTATTTTGCGTATTTAACTAGTTTAATAAGTGTGTGCAGTTTGATCAGCATTCAACTATGACCTGATTGATAATCAAATCAGCTCCCCTCATCGCGTTTTTGTTAATAATTACAATATTTTCTTGTGTTATTTTTAGTTTTTTTGTTTTGTTTTCAATATCCCAAAATTATTCAAAATGAACACTGTATTATTATGTCAGTGTTTGTAGGTGTGTGTATCAATTAAATGAATAGCGTGCGTTTGTTGTGTTTTTTAATATATTCAAAATTCAAATAATTATGCTAATCGCTGTAATCTGTTATTGATTTTATTGTCAATTTATTATGCATTTTTAATTAGTAATTAATTTGTATCTATATCTATTTTTATTTAATATTTTATCAATGCAAAAATTATATTTAAATAATAATTGTTAAAATAAACAAAACGATTGATGTTAAAAAAATACAGCATACTTTTAGGTTAAAAACAATCAATGACCTTGAAGCAAGTCATTACCAGCAAAAGCTTGGTAATATGATTTGCTTGCAATTATTACTGAACAGCTTACTAATTAATAAATACTACCTACCTACAATCATACCACCTGCATTACATATAAATATTTAGTAATGGCTGACATATAATCTGATACATTAGTACTTGTTTATGAGCTGATTTACCAAATTCAGAATTATTTCATAATAAAATGCTTTTATTTTTTTATTTTAAATTTGTGTTGATTAATAAAATCTAATATACAAATTGATGATATATATATGTATGTATATCTTCTTGAAAACTTTCAAATATTTTCAAAAAATATGCACATGTGATATGAATGAGTTGAAAAATAATATTTTGTATGTTACTTATTAAGTTCCTATTTGTAAGCGAATGTGGTAATGACTTATTTAACTCCCTATTTGTAAGCGAAGGAGGTAAGTACTTGCCTCCAATGACATCACCGTGTTAAAATTATAAGTGGTGAAGAAGTAGTTTTTATATTAGCTTTTTAACTCATTACTTTTCAATGTAAGTTTTTGCTGGGTATTTCTTGCACACAGTCAGTCAGTAGTTGTGGTTTTTAGAAACGTTTTTTTTCAAATATTTCGGAGTATCTCGGTTATTTGAGACATTGTTCTTACGAAATTTCACATGGTTGAAGCTGAATTGATTTACAGATGTAATGTAATGTAATCCTAGGGGTAATGGGTGCCAGTGCGTGACCCTAAAAGTTGGTCGTCACCTCGGGTCTCAAATTTTTTTTAAAAAAAAACGCCAAAATTCATTTTATCCGAATGATAATAAATAATATACATTGGTGTCAAAACATATGCAACCAGCAACAGAATTTTACAAAAGTTGTTTAAACTAGTTTAAGATGTAAACAAAAATATTCATTTGCTTATTATTTTTAATTAATGCTTTAAAAATAAGAATATGAAATTTAATTCAGAATTTTTTGCATTGAAAAGAAAAAAATTTAAAAAACTACGTATGGGTTGATATTTCAATGGCCAAAACATATGCAACTAATTGCTTCTAAAACACTTATGTCTATAAAACTTAATATTTGGTGACAAATCCTATATTTTCAATGACGGCCTTACATCGGCAAGGCAGTGAAGCTATCAAATTGGCAATAAAACTTGCAGGAATAGCGTTCCAAGCATCTACCAATCCTTGAAACATAATATCTGAATTGGTGCAATTTTCGGGGTCGATTCTTTGATTAACGATTTCCCAAATGTTCTCAATGGGATTTAGATCTGGTAGTTGTGGTGGCCATTCCATTACCGAAACACTTTCATGTGCTAACCACGATTTAACAACATGTGAAGAGTCGTTATCGCGCTGAATAACTCATCGAAGAGGCTTATTATCCTCAGAATTTGGAGGCATTACTCTTTCCAAGATGTCTCTATAGATAAATCCATCCATTATTTCATTAATTTAGAGCGATGGGCCAAGTCCAGCAGCAGAAGAACAACCCCCAAACCATTACGTTGCATCCTGCATGTTTCAGTGTCTTTTTGCAGTATCGTGCTTGAAGCCGCGTGTTAAGTGGTCGTCTTACGTAACACATGAATGAAATCACTTCCGATGATATTAAATTCGGATTCGTCGCTAAATAGGACAGTGAGTCGTCCATTTGTTTTGTGGCCAATTTAAATACTCCATAGCAAACTTTATTTGGTTTGACTGACCACCACTGTATATATTAATAGAGAATTAAAAAGAAAGAATAACTTTTTTTTTTATTCTTGTTCTTCTTTAATTGGCAAAGTATGTGTATGTATGGCTTTTAAATAAAAAATAAGTGTGTTTTGTGCTACCGAAAACAATAAATAAAAATAATTAAAAATAAAATAAAAATTTTGAAAAAAATTAACTTTTGAAATCAACAAAAAGAGTATGGAAAATATTGAGGCCTACTCCATTTTGCCCACTGTGCGACATTTCCAATTCTTTCTTGGGTTTTTTGTGTATATGATAAAAATAAAGTGGTCACAACAGGTCTTCTTGGGCAGGACCTTTTCTAATTCAACAACAACCTTCGTGAAAAACTGTAAAAAAATATCACATTGCCTACTTTTAGGATGACAGTTTGCAAATGACCTTGAAAAATCTGACATAACGGTATTTGTGGTGAAATTCTAAAAATTCACCACGATTTTTATTCACCACTATTTTTATTCACCACACTTTTTTCTCACCATGGAGCAAGAAAAAAAATTTTTTTTTCCTTCCGCCGCCGTGTTTGTTTTTTTTCTTTCCTCCCCTCCGTCCCCGTCCTCTCTTCTTTCTCACTCCTCCTTCCCTCCTCCTCTACCCGTCCGTCCCTCTCTTCTCTCTCCCTCTGCTCTGGTGCTTGCTGCTTGTGACGGACGACGCCGCCGCGCTGCTTGCTGTCGTCATAATTTTTTACAACAAACCGGGTTCGTGGGTGGTATTTATGCGAACTTTAAAAAAAAAAGAATTTGGGAATTTTTTCTCAAAACATTTCGTTCGTTTTTATTACTTTTTTGTGTCACCCTATCGCAAAAAATCTGGCAACACTGACCATTTGACTACGAATTATTTCAACTCTGTGTCATCATAGAATTCGAGACATTTAGCAGTGTTGCCAATATAGAGGTTTTCCATCAAATCTAACGATTTTTTACGTGAAAGTTGGAGAATTTAAAAATTAAATATTTTTTTTGACTTTTTTTTTTAATTCAAAATAATGAAAAATTATTTTTTGAAACCTTTTATTATTATTATATATTTTTATTTGTTTATAACAAACAAAAAATTATTGAAAAATATCCAAATTCCACATAAAAATTGCTTAATTTTGGCTAACCTCGAAAATGCATTCCATTCTACACCTACTATACTAGGTAGGGTTGGTTCTATAGCTGAAACAAAAAGTCAACTTTTCGACCTTTCGACTTTTTCAGTTTTTTAAAAAGTCGACTTTTCGAACTTTCGACTTTTCTCGTTTTTTAAAAAGTCGACTTTTCGAACTTTCGACTTTTGGTAATTTATAAAAGTCGACTTTTCGAACTTTCGACTTTTTAGTTAAATCGACTTTTCGACTTTTTTTGACTATTTCGACTTTTTTCAACTTTTTACCATTTCTTGTAAAAAATACATAGTTTCTACATTTATTGATGCGCCTTTTGTATTGTTTAGCAATAAAAATGAAAGTTAGAAGGATGTTGTGTAGAAAAAAGCATTAATTTATAAACATTTATTTATTATATTTATATTATATAGCATATACTACAAAAAATGCAAGTGTACCAAATTGCAATAGTTTTAGTATAATGTAGCAATTAAATTTTTTTTTTAACAATCTAAAAAGTCGACTTTTATCGACTATTCGACTTTTATCGACTTTTTTCGACTTTTATCGACTATTCGACTTTTATCGACTATTCGCGTTGCTACCGATTCACACACGCCCTTTATAAACATTTATTTATTATTTACATATATTAGCATACACTACAAAAAATGCAAGTGCAATATTTTTTTTAACAATCTAAAAAGTCGACTTTTTCGACTATTCGACTTTTTTCGAATTTTATCGACTATTCGACTTTTGAGATAACATAATCGATTGTTCGACTTTTTTCCGACCAAAAAGACGATTTCGACTTTTTTAAGCAAAAAGTCGATTGTTCGAACAATCGACTTAGAGAACCCTACTACCTACCTTGTGTTAATAAAAAAAGCTTTTCTTTCTCTGTATTCTTTAAAATTAAGAAAATTTAATAAATAAAATTGAAAGTATGAACTACACAGACTGAATAATTTACTAATAACAACCACTAATAAATAAATAAATATTAAAATAAAATTAATTAAAAATTGTATAAATTAAAAAAAATATTTTAAATGTGCTTTTGTCGTAGTATGCATTTTTAAATAAATTACAATAATATGGTGTTATATTATATAAAAGTAATTAACATTTTTTATAGCAAAACAATTTCAAAAGCAGGATTAATAATAATTTGTTATATTTTCTTATTAGTATAAAAAGCGCTATTTACAACAACAAATTATGAAAATATGAATTATTTCGTGACTGTAGGTAGTTAAATAAGTTCTCCATGATTTTATTATTTTTAATAAAAATTCCATTTAAATTTGTATTTAGCAAACTTTCAATATTATTATTAACCCCCTGTCTATACTTGACAAATATCATAAACAATTAATAATAACTAACTAACGTTTGTTGTCATATATTTTTATCTTGACAACCAAACTTTTTACGTTTATCATGATAAAAATTTATCAGGTATAGACAGGGTTGTAAAATATGCTTTCTAATATAAATCACGTTTTTTAGCGATTTTTTTATTAACTTTGGCGTTAAATTATCGCATTAGTACATTGACAACAGTGTCACAAGTTGTTATTCTTTCTTTACATGTTTTTGCGCTAATCGTACATTTTGTTATTTTGCTTTATACTAAAGCAATTTGCAGGTGGAAAATAAAGAAACTTGTGTTTTATAAAAAAAATCAGGGAAATAATAAAGAAAATTTATAATTTCATAATTATCAACAAAGAACAAGTGTAGCATAAAGATTAAAATTTCAAGATAAACCCGACTGTATTAAAAATAAATTCAAGAACGTGAAAAACACAAGACGGAAAAAATATAGTTGGAAAAAAATTAAGCAAAAAAAAAAACCTATAGTGAAAAAATCGATTAATAAATTTTGTCTTGTTTTTTATTTTATTATAAATTTAAGAGTGAACAATTTTTAGTTGTTAGTGCACTGCGTCCACCCAAAAAACACGAGATCCTACAGAATTTAGATAAAGCAATCAATTTGTTTCTGTTTAATTTTTAGCTATTTAAATTAGTTGCTAATTTGTGTGTTTAGTATAAAAACTTGTTTTTTTTAAGTTAATAATATAAAATTTAATTGTGATTCAATACGCTAATCTATACAGCCAAAAGAAAAACAAAATATAAAATAAAAAACAAGAATTTAAATAAATTTTTTTCATAAAATAAATTTAAAAAAAGAAACAGCAAAAACAAAACATAACCACAACTACAACTACACGCGAAGTTTGCGAGTGCTGTTTTTTCTCTTCTAAAACAACAAAAACAACAATTGGTATTAAAAAAACCAAAATCATCGTGCTTTATTAGTGACGGCAACTGAGTTATAATAAAAAAAAGAATAATAATAAAGCAGAATTATTTAGAGTCAGCAGCTACCAGACCAGACACTTCTGTTTTTGTTTAATTTTATTATTCGGTGTTTGTTATTGTTGTTGGATTTTCGAGGTACTATTTGTTGTTTCTATTTTGTGAGCAACAATCACGTAAGTGGAGGTGAGTTGAATATTTTCTTTATGTTGTTGTTTTTATGACAGTTTTTATTCTTGTAGTTCATCCATCTATTTACACCGGCATTATTATATTTTAGTGCTGTAGCTCTAGTATTGTCTTTTGTTTTTATTATTTTAGTGTTTTTCATGTTTTTTATTGTTGTTTTTTGTTTTAGTTTTTATCTTTATTTTGCAATAGTTGTATTTTAATACTTCCAGTTTTATTTGTTGTTCTGTTTGGAAATTTCTCAATCACTGAGAAGATTTAAATTTCATATTTGTAGCTAAAAAAAAAACTAAACTAGAGAACTGCTTAATGATTACTGGCTGTTTTCCGTTCGAAGTGATGTTGACCTTTTGGATCACATGTTGTGTAAATAGTGGTTTAAAATTTATACACATGATTCATTTATATAAATTTAGTGCGTAGATATGAAAGTTTTCCTTCATACGCCTTTTATCTGTCGTGGTATAATTAGACACCTCTAAAATTTTTGGAGAAAAAATTTACCGTTACTTTATGAACTATACAACCCAATTATGAATAAAAATTCCCCGGGAGTTTTTCCATTTTCTCATTTTTCCTTTTCAAGTTCAATGGGACAAAACTCCCGAGGAACAAACTCCAGCGGAATTTTTTTTTCATAGCTGGGCTGATAGTTTGGAGTCAATTTGCCATGATATGGTTAATTTTGAGTATTCCATTATTCACAAAATACTTGTCTGAAATTTTAAAAGTCTAACATTTTAAATATTTTTATGAAAATTTGCCGCTTTAGAAAGTGAAAAGTTAATTCTAAAAAGATTATAATTTTTATAGAAGTACCTATGCAGTTGGTGACAATTAAGATTGTCATTTGAATAAAAATTATTCGAATAATCGAGGAAAAATATATTTTAAAAAAAAATTCTTAAAAAAAACTTTTTTGAATTAAATTCAAAAAATTATTTAAATAATTGAGGAAAAATATATATTTTAAAAAAACTCTTGAATTAAAAAAATTTTAGAAAAAAAATATTTTCCAGAAAAAAAAGTTCGTTATTATATTAATGTCGTTGGAATGGTCTTTGAAATGTCTAACATTAGATATCCTATTGTCTGTGTTAATGAATTAATAATCCAGATAATAGATAAAAAGTGGGTAAAAATCGATGTAGTTGTGGGTTATTGCTTATAGCTCAGCCATTTGTATGCCAATTTTTCCGAATTTAAATAGCAATCGAACAGGTTCTATTAAATATCTAATATTAGATTAAATGCGGTGTGAATCCACCTGTATGATTGCCCAAATGATATGGCCTCGATAAAACCGAAGACGGCAACATATCTTCTTGACCTACAAAGCTCACTATTAAGTAATGCAGTGGCAGTGACAACAGGACATTTCAAATTCGGAAACCATGCAAGGAGGCTTGGTCTACCCTATAATGACTTCTGTAGGAGCTGTCACAATGAAGAGGAGGATGATACCATTTTCATATTCTTTGTCACTGCCTTGCATTAGGAGGTCTACGCATTTCATTTCTTGGACATCGTTTATTCAAAAGTCTTTCTGAACTCTCGGACATGAAGTTGGAATGCATCAAATTATATTAAAATGTCCAAAACATCGGAGAAAAAAGTCTGCGAATACTAAATTGTATGCGATTTTATAAAAAAAAAACAAGAAATTGTAGTTGTAAATTCTCATTTTCATGTTGGTATATAAAATCGTGACAATTTCTTTGAGGCTTTTCTACAAAATTAATTATTCATTAAGAAGTCTTGTGTAAATAAGCTTCTCGTAAGTTAGTATTGTTATATTAATCTATTACTCATAATATTTGTTTATTAAACTAATTTTCAAATAATGATTCTTACTTATTGATTGAATAATAATTATAAATATAAGAAATACTTTTGTCTAATTTTATGCCAACAACTTTAGTTTAACATGTGCTTTAACCATTTTAATATAATAATAAAAAACTATGAAAGAGTGATATATTCGGCAATCTTAAAACTTATATACCTTTCACCAAAGTATACTTTATTAGATAAAGATTGAAAATAAAAAAAAAAAAAAACTTATTTTCTTGAAAAAATTATTTTTGTTAAAATAAATCTTGTTGAAAAAAAATTTGTTGGTGAAAAATTACAAATGGAATGACAAACTAATATACATATACCCTCTACTCATGGTGAAGTTTATAATTAATTCATCATCATGACAAATACCAATAACTATATTTGTTTTGAAAATCCGTCATACCATCAATCACTTAGCAATACATTTTGCATCATACTCTAGAACATTACAACTTTATTTAAATACATATTCTTAGTGATCACTGGAGACCTTTCACTTTTTTACAATGATTCATTTTGAGTTTTTAGTAAAAAAATCTTTATCAATTTTAAACAATACGAATATAAATTGTCTCACACAATGGGATGACTTCAAGTGACTAAAAATAATACAGTGATAAAGGAATAATGGTTTTATTTTAAAATTATATAATTGTTTAAATAAATTAACAATTCTAGGTAATAGCAGTGATGAGCCTACTGAAATTTTTTAATAATGAGATTTCATTGTTCAGTAAATTAATAGAAATTCCACTAATTAATTAATTAGAAGCTAAAGGTAAAAAATCCCTTATGAAATTCATATCTACCAAATTCAGTTTCTGAGTCATTAGGTGTACTTTAAGATGATCCATTATTTCTGGGAGTTACATATGGATATCTATCTAATGTTTGACATTTCAAAAATCTTTTCAACAGTCGAATACTAGTTATCTCCTTAACACTAGCCCAATTTTATAACAACTTCCTGAAATAATCTTTATTTATTGAAGTCAAAATAACAACATATTATTATAATAGACCGTTTATTAACTGAAAATTGAAAGTAAAAAAGGCGTATAAAATTGAAATTTTTTATCATTCATGATTCCACTGTATTACGTATAAAAATAATTGCATAATTAATTGATTGATATTCCGTTTGTTCTAAATATTCTACATTGTTTTTGTTATTTATTTGCTAATGTTTGTTTTTATTTTTTTGTTGTTAATTTATTATTTATTTATTATCATTTTAACTGTCTTCTGACACAAGAACTTAATTGTAGACAATGACTTGGAGGTTTACAACTTTTAGTCACCAATAAATTCTACGCATTTCCGATAATGGTCGGTCGCCCAATCGTTTGATTCCGTTGGAGTTTTCCCTTTTGGCTGTGTGTGAGTTTTCTTCTTCACTTGAGTGATGAGTTGTGGTTGTTGTTTGTTTTTTTCAGTTTCAGTTGTTTTTCTCTCATTCTTGGCAATTTGTTTGTGTAGTCTTTTTGCGCTTAATAGTTTTGCAAGCCCTCATTTCAAAATTTATTCTTTTATTTTTTTGTTATATGTATGTTTGTATGTATGTATGAATTTTTTGTTATCTTGGAATGATTAAGCAAACATTTGTTTTATATTTAATAGCATATAAAAATACAGAAATATGTACATACGAATAAGTCCGTAATTGAGTGAACGGGAGGGAGTAAATAACTCGTGCAGTTGGTGGTAGTGGAAGTATTTAGTACTCTTCGTAACACATTTTGCAGTCATTGGGTAGAGTACTCTTGATTTTTATTATTTTTGTTATTAATATTTATTTATTCATTCACATTGTTGTTATCGTAGTTGGTTTTTTTCTTTACTCACTCATACGTTTCCCAGCTAGAATTTCTTGTGCATAATTCATAGCTGTTTGCTGTTTAAGCTTCAAAATTTATAGATTTGTTTTCTTTAAAATTATTTTAAACGTTTTTTTTCTGCAGACATATCAACAGGCATCATCTGCTGTAGTTAGTTAGGCGTCATACACTGAAATAATCTTTAATTTTTGACTATAATAAATAATAATATGAGTAATAATATTTTTTTCGCCATTTAATCTATACCCTGTTGTGGGTAATTTTCACGTGACCTAGACATTTTCGCTAAACGGTGGGAGATTATGAGTTATTTAAATTGGTTGGGTGTTATTTTTATCAGGTATAAGTTCAAGGTTATTTAAAGCTTAGTTGTCTTAAGTGGGGGTTTAATGGAAAGTCTAAGATAAGTAAAAGTTTAATAAAAAATAATCATAAGTGCATTTTATAAACAAATATGTACCTATCACAGTTTGCAAAATAACTGGCCAAAGAAAAAAGATTGAACTATAGGTTTTTCAAGATTCTATGTTTTGTCATAAAGCTACGGAAAGAGATTAGCTCACTTAAGTTCAAGCAATAGGTCTCTTTGTGTCCTGAAAAAAAGGTAAAAAGAGAGACAGATAGAAATGAAAAGAAAAGGGGACAGTCAGATGGAATTAAGAAGTAGAAGAAGTGAAGAGGAAGGTGGTCAGAAGAAGTGAAGAGAGGGAAATATTATGCATCCGTCAATTGATTGATATTAGGTCTATCCCTGGAGATTCTCCCCTGAGCGTAGATCTCCTATTGCCGGACAGTGACAAAGAAGATTTTGGCAATCTCTTTTTATTTCACTTCAGAGTCGAACAATTTCTAATACATAGTAGATAAATACACATAGATCGGAAACAGTCCTATCAAAGGCCTAACTTAGTTGTCAAACATCTAAGAATGTATTATGCTATGTATAGACGGTTGTCAGAACTTACAATGTTGTCAGATCTGGCAATGTACTGACAATGACAAATTGTTAGCAAAAGGTCAGTTCACACGATTGTAAGAAAACCTTACAATTTCATTGTCAGACAATAAATTTATCTGTCAACAAAAATTGTCAATTCACATGGTTCTCAGATGGTTGTATAACCGTTGTTAGACACTTCCAGAACTGTCCAATCATTTGAAATTGTTCATCAGTGCCTTGAACGAACTTTTTTCTTCTGAATTTTTCAAATTGCAATTGAATAAGGTGCGGAGATTTGTCAATTTCCCTTTACAATCGTTAAAAAGTTACCTGGGTGGCATCTGCGTCCTCTTCCCATAAAATATCTTTGGGAAGTCTATACTCAGCGCATCCATCATCCCATAAACTTGGCACAGAGAAGTTTGAATGTTTAATATTATTAATACGAACTTTTGTTTGTTTTTAAATGGTCTGACAATGGTGGCAATTGGGCAGACGACTTCAAAACACGTTGGATTGTTACCAATCGGTTACAACCTAGAGGAGCATGACTGTATCAGATTCCAGTCATGGTATATTTATACCCTAGACCACCATAGTGGGGAGGGTATTATGCGTTTGTGCAGATGTTTGTAACACCCAAAAATATTAGTCTAACACCCACCTTAAAGTATACCGATCGACTTGGAATCACTTTCTGAGTCGATTAAACGATGTCCGTCCGTCCGTCCGTCTGGTTGGCTGGCTGTCCATGTAAACTTTGTGCGCAGAGTACAGGTCGCAATTTTGAAGATATTTCGATCAAATTTGGTACATATTACTTTTTCGGCCCAAGGACCAAGCCTATTGAAACTGGCTGAAATCGGTCCATTATTTCACCTAGCCCCCATACAAATGTCCTTCCGAAATTGAACTTTATTGGTCATAAATGTTTAATTTATAAATGAATCTCCACAAATTGCACTCCAAATAAGTTTTATATATACAAAATTCATATCACCAAATTTTGTTACGATCGGTCCATAATTAGTCATAGCCCCATATAGACCCGCTTCCGAAAATCACTTGAACGTGCATAAATCGCTTAAAAATGTTGGTATACTCACAAAATTCAACATAGTAAACTTTCATATAGACACAAATCACACGACCTAATTTTATGGTGATCGGTCCATAATTGGTCATAGCTCCCATATAAGGCCCACTTCCGAAAATCACTCAAAAATATAAACTATTGAAATTTTAAAAGAAAAATGTTTTTGCTCTTTTACTTGACGGGCTTGACCGACCATACTTTCTTACTTGTTTTTGGTATGATTTTGATCCATACCTTGCCCTAAAAAACAGAACCACATCGTAAAATTGCCGACGCCAAACTTTACTGTCTTATTTGAGTTCTTTCCTTTAGACTGTCTTACGAATATTTACAAATTATGTTGATTGGATAATAAAACATTTGTTTTTGAAAAAAGATTCACTAACTATAGCGAATGCGACTAAAATTAATTTGAATCACAATTTTCAGCAACTTAAACGATTCAAGGTTCTGGTGGACAAGTCTGTGGAAATGCTCACATATTAAAAGGTCCTAAATTCACAAAACGTACCATATATCGCCATATTTGCATTCCATGGAAGTCTGTGGAAATGGTCACATGATTAAAAGGTCCTAAATTCACAAAACGTACCATATATCGCCATATTTGCATTCCATGGAAGAAAAGATAAAGATGCAAAGTTTATGTATTATAACAGAGGAATATTTTGCCGGGAATTCCTAGCAATATTTTTTTTTAGAAATTCGAAGAAATTGTCTGTAAACTTCTGGAATTTTTTTGTAAGTTTTCTTCTTATAGTTGCAGCATTATTTCTGCTCATATAAAACAGATAAGCTGTGATTTGCTGCCAATGGAATGATTCAGAAAATAATTTAACACAGTCAAATTACTATTTAAATAACAGATTTTTAGTCAACCCAATTAAAGCTATATTATTGAATTTTACTGAAATATTTGAACCGATTTTGTTGCCAATCGAATGATTCGGTTGTACACACACCATTTTTTCAGTTCTATTAACAGAAAGTCAGTTGATAAAGAAGAATTTCGGTTGAAGCAACCAAACTTTTGTTCCTTCTAAAATTTTGTAGAATCATTCAATTGGCAACAAATTCATTTGCTACTACGAATAATTTTTTTGTGTGGTTTTTGGCTTAATTTATGATTCTGTTTATTTTAATCGAAAAAATCCTGTAAATTACGAATTAAAAATTAATTAATTAATTGTAACTCATTTAGGTTTAGTGAAATATGTAGGAATCTTCCGTTAAATTTTGTCTATAATATTAATATTTATTTATTTATGTTTAAAGGGAATTTTGATACACTCGTTATTATCAGTGTCATTAACACCTTGAATTTTAGACAAAATATTTTAAAAAACAAAACAACAAATCGCCAACACAATTTTTATATTCTTCTACATAATATTTTGTATACATCGAATTTAATATTTTTTTTTTTTATCTTTACTCGACTGTTTCTACTTAATGTATCAAAATATTTGTATTTTAAAAGACTCAAGAAAATAATCATTGTTATGACTTTAAATATTTTCATTTAGGTTTCATTTACGTAGGTTTATTATCAGAACAAATTAACTTTATTATGTGTATATGTTTAAAAATTATATATATTTTTATTTTTTATTTTCGTTGTCTGTCTGTCTGTTTGTTTTTTTTATATTGTTTTGTTTGTTTTTGTTTTTGAATGATATCAATTCTTATTTACTTAATAAGGTAAAAACAGCTTAAAGTTGTATTTTGATTTTATTTTAAATTTAAAATGTTTTCTTGCTTAGAAAAACATAAGTTTGCAATCTACTGACTTGATACATTTGACGTTTTTGGAATTTATGCTCTCATTTTTCACGGTTGCTGTTTGTTTCAAAACTATAGAAAGTTCATTCATTTGTAATTAGTATAATTTGAAGTCATTAGCACAGTAGTAGTAATACTTATACTTTGTTTGTTTAGATGTGGTTTTAATTATACAAAATTACTGCCATGATTAACCTATTGTCTTGCAAACTGTTAAGAAGAATGGAAATATTTTGAAAAATTCAAATAAGTCTTGGGGGATTGTTGTGTCACTACAAAAGGAAGGGTATTAACATTTTCTTTGTATATCGAGGGACTATATTCAATACCCACTATCATAGATTTTATGGAAATTAATTTTTGATGGCAAAATATTCAGCAAAACAGTCCACATCTGTGAAACAAATTCCAAATTTGATTAACATTTTAGTAATTTCTCTATCTTAAAAAAAAATATATTTCTAAATGATTTTTGAATAATTACTTTTTAATTCCATTATTTTGTCTTATTTTCAATTATAAAATATGCTTTCTTAGTAATTTGAACATGCTGGTAACAAATCTGACTAGAAATTTCGATATATGGGCCATTTTATGTGTATATACATATATTTGACCCGGAATAAAAATTGTATTGAGTAAATGACTTAAAAAATGCAGGATTTTTTACAATTTTTAGATTTTATATTTAGCATTTTCCGAGCCAAAAGAATTTTGAGGCCAAGAACGAATCAAGCCAATATCGCATACTCTGTTCAAAAGTGAAGAGTATCCCAAAGAGAGCGTTCTGCATCGATAGAAACAAATATGAGTCAGAAGGGGCAGAGTCTGGACTATAAGGCTGAAGAGGCAAAACTTCCCAACCACTTCTTTCTAAATAGTTTTTAACAGCTATTGCAATATGTGGCCGAGCGTTGTCATGATGGAATATTACGGTTTCTGACCTAATATTCTGAACGTTTTTCGGCCAATGCTCGCTTTAAACGAATCAGTTGGTGGTCTGGTCAGATTTCAGCAGCACATTGTAGATAGGACACTTTTTCTCCCACCAAATGCAAAGAATTACCTTAGCCCCATGGATATTTGGCTTTGGTGTTGATTCGGCTGGTTTACAGGGCTTTACATACGATCTCTTACGCTTTGGGTTATCATAATGGATCCATTTTTCAACGCAAGTAATGATTCGGTGCAAAAATTCGTCTTTCAAGGTCTCTCAGCTTCAATTCGTAAGGTACCGAATTTCCCTGCTTTTGTATGAATCCTGCTGCTTGCAAACGTTTTGAAAATGCTGATTGAGTAGCTCCCAATGGTTTTGCAAGCTCTTGTTGAGTTCGACAACAAACTTCATGAAGTAATGCCTCTAATTTTTGTTCTCAGGCGTGGATTCAGAGGGGGTGAAATAGGAATTATACCCCCCCCCAAAAAAAAAACCAAAAAGTTTTCATATAAAAAATAAAAATGTACAACAAATTTTAATTAACTGTTGGATTTGCAAAAAGTACCAAATTTAAAATATAATTTACCCGTTTTTATCCCTAAATCCACTAACTTACAGTCCAAATAGCATTGCTCTACCTTTTGGCATTATGACTGGGCGATGTTGAATCAGTCAGTCACTTAGTAACGTTATTCTTGATTGTAAAATTCTGGAATACTTAATTTTAAAGGCTGTATCAAATTATTTTTAACAAGTAAGAGAGCTATATTCAGCAGTGCCGAATCTTATATACCCTTCACCAAATTATACTTCAAAATAAAATTTTTAAATATTTGTAGGTTAAAAATTTTTTTTTCCAGTTGTTTTTTTTAAATTTTTTGAAAAAAATTTCGAATTTTTTTTTGTTTTTAAATTTTTTTTTAGTATTTAGCGAAAAAAAACTTTTGTTGAAAAAAAATTCAGGTTAAAATTCAGGTCCAACTTACTATGTTCTTATATACGTCGTTGCAAAGGTCTTTGAAATATCTATCATTAGATATCCATATTGTCTATATAAAAGACTTAGTAATCCATATATAGGTCAAAAATCGAGGTTGTCCTGGTTTTATTTGTGGACCGATTTTCTCGAGTTTAAATAGCAACCGAGCCGGAAGAATTCCGAAGATATTGATGTATGAATTGTGTATGTAAGTTATTTGGGGCCTTCGGAAAGTTGATTTCAACAGACAAACAGACATGGCTTAATCGACTATCTATAAGGATCCAGAATATAGTATATACTTTATAGGGTCGGAAAATTATATTGTGGAAATTACAAACGGAATGACAAACCTTCTCACGAAGGTAAAGGGTATAAAAATTGAATAATACAGTACCAGACACAAATGTGTAAATAAATTTGGAAATATCTATAATTTGAATTTTTATGCTCAACATTTACCAATCTGACAATATTTTTTACACAATATGAAGATCATGATTAGTGAAGTATAGTAATACAAAAAAATTAATTTCAAGTAATGGCATTTAAATACCAGGATATCAAAAAGTTAAAAACTGAATTACACAATTTTGTCGCATTTTCTTTAAAGTTAAATAAACTTGTTATTACTATTTAGAAAAAGAAAAATTTTAATCAATTTCATTAATGACAGTTAGTTAAAACATGTTACTAGTTAACAATTTACAATTCTTTAAGGAATATTGAATATGAAGAAGATTATCACCGAAGTTGCAAATTCTGTTACCGAGCAGCTGAAAAATGGTATCTCCCATCGAAAAATATCCACCAAATTCAATATTTCTTTTAATCTGTTGAGAACATAGCGAATATATGTGGTTTGGCTTTTCCAGCACCAATTTGTGGACGGAATTCAATTCTATTGTTAAAAGATGGTCTCACTGTATAACGTCTAGTTGCATCAGGAGAAGAAAATAGTCCCCGTGAGGTACAACTAAAACTATCTTCATGCTACCAAATTAAGATTTCAAAACGTGCATCTCTTAGAGAAATCAAAAGATGTGGTTTTTATGCAATAAAGATTGTTAAAAAACCTCGTTTAACTGAAAGACACAAGTCTCTTCGACTAACATTTGTAAATTTTTTTAAGAAATGGACCTTTGATGATTGGGAAAAAGTTATCTGTACAGATGAATCGAAAATTAACCATTTTAGAACTGATGGACCAAAATATGACTACCAAAAACGAAATGCGCCATTAAAAGACCGTGATTTTATGACGACTATGAAATATGGTGGTGGAATATTGCCATTTTGTGGTAGTAATATGAATGCAGAAATGTATATAGACATTATCAAGACAACAGATGTGGATAGTCTGAATGATTGGCGTGGACAAATTGAAAACACTGTGATACTACAATATAACGACAACAAACTTAAGTCTAAAAAGACGCTTAATTTTTTAAAAACCGCCAAAATTACATTGCTAGATTGACTCCCACAATCTCAGAATTTAAATCCGATTGAGAATTTGGTGCGAATTCTAAAACGTCGCGTTTATAATTATCAAAATGCATTTAGAAACACAACTCAGCTCTAGGAGCGCTCCCATGATATCTAGGGATCTATAATGCAAGAAGAGTGTCGCAAACTGGTGGAGAGTATGCCCTCCAGAATTCAGGCTGCCATTGACGCGAAAGCAGGTTATTCGAAGTACTAAAAAAGTTACTTTAGTAATCTGCGCCAAAAGTGTGTAAATGGGTTGCAGTTATTTTTCTTAGATTACTGGAGTATAATTAAGGAAATATTTTATTTATTTAGTCCTAAAATATCCTTAATAAATATTGTTTAAAAAAACACAAAATGTTTCTTTATAAACATTGCACTTTAAAAATGGTGTCACAAAGTGTAAAAATATGACCATCATTTACACATTTTTGTCTTACACTGTAAATTATAATGTTAATGTATTAAGTGTGTGTGACCCTCTAATATTAATTATAATTCAAATTACTTATAGTACAAATTTACTATATTCTTGTTTAACTTTCTGACAATTTTCGTTACAACATTTAGCTATCGCCTATTTTATTTATTTATTGTTAGAAAATTCAAAATAAAACTAAAAAACCGTTTAAATATTTTTTAGGTGTGTTCAGTCTACAATTAAACCAAAGCAAGCTAGCAATTGCATTTTATATAATTTGAATTTAAATATTGTTGACCAGAACAAAAATAAAAATTATTGCGTATTTCGTAATAAATAAAGAAATAATACTCGTAAGAAATAGATAGAGGATATTGTAATATCTATGACACATAATAACATTAACAAACAAACAGATACAAGTATCTATTAAAAACGCATAAAAAAATATGGAGATTTGTATTCATTTATTTAGATGATGATGAGTAATTTAAAATTTATTAAAACAATAAGAAAAAAAATCACAGCAAATCAAAATAAAGAATCGTTATTTTATTTAGCTTGACCAAAGTACATACAATTCAATGAAACATTTAAATAAACTACTTAGTAAGATTCTAATTTTACAAAATGAAACGTTTAGAAACGTATGTAGAATTTTTTCCATAAATAGTAGTTTCATTTCATTTAGTAATTAATATAAAAGAATTTAAAGTTTTCCATATTTTGGCGCCATTTAATTTTGTAATAATGTTTTTACTTAAGTAAATATTATAAGTGCTCTATTTATTAGCAATATTATCAGATATCACTCACTTCAAATCAATTATAAATTGACAAAGTACTGTACATTTTTCTGTTTAGGGTATATTACATAAAATTTCACTTAGTTATTAAACATTATAGTGTAAATAACAAAAAATAACAATTGCTTCGAAAATGTCGAATTTTGTACCAACGAATCGTCATATGCGGGAAGTTTTGCTTTACTTCTTTAATTTGAAAAAAGTGCATTGCTCACTAAAGCTTATGGTGAATGTGTTTCAACGTGCGAGAAATGGTTTGTTCGGTTCAGAAGTGGTGATTTTGACACGGAAGACAAAGTTCGCCCAGGCCAGACAAACAAGTTTGAAGACCAAGAATTTAAGGTATTTCCCCATGAAAATTGTAGTAAGACTCAACAAGAGCTTGCAAAATCGTTGGAAGCTACTCAAGTAGCAATTTCAAAATGTTTGCGAGCAGCATGGGGATTTTGCATGTCCGAAATTATGCTTGAACGCTATAAAAGAAAATAATTTTTGCACCGATTCATTACTTGCGATGAAAAATGGATCCATTACGATACCCGAAGCGTAAGAGATCGTATGTGAGGCCTGGCTTCATCAGCCGAATCAACACCAAAGCCAAATATCCATGGCTCCAAGCTAATTTTATGGGTGCAAAAGGGTCCTATCTATTATGAGCTGCTGAAATCTGACCAGACCATCACAGGGAACCTGTAACGAAGGCAACTGATTCGTTTAAAGCGAGCATTGCCCGAAAGCGGCCAGACATAGAACCGTAATATTCCATCATGAAAACGCTCGGCCACATGTTGCAATACCTGGTAAAAGGTATTTAGAATGAAGTTGTTGGGGAGTATGCCTCATCCGCTTATAGTCCGGAGTTTTTGGCAACCACGCGAGGAGACTTGGCTTGCCCTACAACGACTTCCGTAGAAGTTGTCAAAACGAGGAGGAGGATGAGACCATTTTTCATCTTCTTTGTCACTGTCCGGCATTAGGAGATCTACGTCTAAGTTTTCTGGGACATCATTCCCTTTCTGAGCTCTCGAATATGAGGCTAGAAGGCATTAAAGCCTTTATAAGGAATAGTAATTGGTTAAAAAGACCAGGCGGGGGATCTCCTTAGAGTGACCTAATAAACGCCAACTCATTGGTACGCAATTTAAAAAAATCTCCCTCTCTCCTTTTTCGGACATCTTCTCTTAACTTTTCAATCTTCCCCTTCTCTCTTTTCATTTCTATCTGTCCCTCATTTTCTGATTTTCTACTATCAGGTAACACAAAGGGACCTATTGCTTGGACCCACGTGAACTGCTCTTCTTTTCTTCACTTCTCGCCTGCCTGAAAACCTTACTTTACCTTACCTTATAGTCCGGATTGCCAGAAAGATCTCAAAGGTCAAAGCTAATATTGGCGAATACTTTGAATAAATTTATATTGGACAAATGTAGACTTGCCAACCGTCTAGTTTTCGTCGGGACAGACCAGTTTTAGAGCCGAATGTCCCGTGTCCCGGCGATACTCTGAACGGGGCACCATTTGTCCCGTTTAAAAAAAACATATCTTACATTAATTTCCACAAAAAATATTAAAAATCGAGAACTTTAGCGTTATTTGTTACCTTTTTACCTTTTGGTAACGGTGGTTTATTCCCTTTAAATAAACCGGATACTTTTGATTGCAAATAAAAGCAGTTACAAAACATTTATTTTGATATACAGTGGCTCACAGCTTATTTCCACCAGCACCTTTAAAACAAATTTAACTAATATGATTTCGAGCCACTATATATCCCACTCAGCGACAAAATAGGAATAGACCTAAGCTTTCTTTTGACCAAAAAAAAATATGGCTCATTTTGAAAAAAAGTCAAAAAAGTTTTTGATTTTGGAAAAAAAATTGTCAAAATTTTTTTATTTTAATTTTTTTTTTTGATAGATTGAAGAAATAGCTAACTAAACCATTTGGGACGCCTTTTGCTAAGAAAAATATTACTAAGTTACGTGGATGAGAAAAAACACATTTTTTGTCAAAATTTTAAATTTTTACCGCCTCTAACTCAGACAGTTCTTGACCGATTTTGTTGAAAAATTGTCTGAATTACTATCCAATAGGACTAAGCTTTGTGCAAATTTCATCCCGATAGGAAGACATAGATTTCAAAAGTTGGATCACTTGTCATGAAATCCCCCATATATAGATTTTATGTTCCTCTTAATATTAACTATTCCCATGATTCTAGATTTTACACAATTTAAATTTTTGTTTTAATAAATAAAATAGGATTTTTAGTGGTGTCCCGTATTGGAAATTTCTAGACAAATGTTGCAAAATAAATGCTAAAATTTAAAAAAAAAATCCCGCATTTTTATGACAAACCAAATTGTGTAACATTTTCACTAACCATTTTCTTGGAGTGTAATGATTAAACAACATGTTTGGTTTTGAGTTACACTTTGTCATTGAGTATCTCATGAATGCAAAACAGTGAATCAAAACTATTTCAACAAATTAATATCTTATATATAGTTAGATGAATGTATGAATGTACTTTAGATGCATTTGTATAATAATAATAACTAACAAACAAACAAGTAAACTAAACTACGCTAACGGACAATTATTTAATTGTTTATTATTATGCACCATACAACAGCAACAACAACAAATAGCAATAATAATAATAAGACACACACATACAATAAAATATAAATAATATAAGGAGTGAGATCGAAAAATTCTTAACACACGTTTTTCATTACATTTTTTAACCCAAGTATTATTTGAATTTTTTTTTGATCAAGTTACCTTTGAAAAACATGTCAGTTATTATGTGTAATGTCAATTATATTAATTTTTTTGTTAATCTGATTAAAATGAGTGACCAGAAAAAAGTGCGTACTGAAATTATTAAATATTTTCATCAAAACCCAACTTGGTCTTACAAAAAGTTGGCCAAGCATACAAAGGTCTGCCGTCAAACTGTTTCCAATGTTATTAAACAGTACCGGGAGAACTTGTCAGTTGATAGAAAACCTGGTTCAGGTAGAAGGAATGGTCCACATGATGTTTCTAAAGCCAAAAAAATAGAACGCATTTTCAAAAGAGCTCCCAACACATCCGGTAGGAAAGCAGCCCGGTTAGCTCAGTGCTCGGACTATTTGGTACGAAAAGTTAAAGCTAATGCAGGTTTAAAAACATACAAGGCTCAAAAAGTTCCTGACAGGAACGCTACTAAAAATTTAGAGGCCAAAAACAGAGCACGGAAATTGAAGTCAAGTTTTATAAAAAAATATTCTTGCTGCATAATGGATGACGAAACGTATGTTCTGGCAGATTTTTCGCAACTTCCAGGTCAAAAATTTTATGTTGCTGATGCTCGAGGGAATGTTGAAGAAAAGTTTAGGACCCAAAAGCAGACAAAATTTCCCAGAAAGTTCTTGGTATGGCAAGCAATATGCAGTTGCGGCAAAAGAAGCCACTCATTTGTTACAACGGGCTCTATAAATACCGAAATTTACATCAAGGAATGTTTACAAAAAAGGCTGCTTCCATTCATAAGACTTCATAATGTGTCCACTTATTTTTGGCCTGACTTGGCATCCTGTCACTATGGCAAACAAGCCCTTGAGTGGTACAAGAACAATAATGTGGTATTTGTACCAAGAGAGGCAAATCCTCCAAACTGCCCGGAGCTAAGGCCAGTGGAGAGATATTGGGCTCTTGTTAAAAGAGAATTGAAGAGTACAAAAAAGGTGTCCAAAAGTGTGGTAGATTTTAAACGGAGATGGACTACATGTTCGAGCAAAGTGACAGAAAGCACTATAAAAACGTTAATGGAAGGGTTTCCGAAAAAGGTTCAAAATTTCATCACTAGTGATTAAAACTATAAAAATAATTTTTTTTGTAAATTGTAATAATAATTTCAATCAAATAAAAAAAAAATTAAAGCTGTAAGTTTAGTGGTTTCTTTTTTATAAACATATATGTATGTTAAGAATTTTTCGATCTCACTCCTTAATATTATTTTATTCATTTTATTTGATTGTAAATAGTAATTGAAAAGTAAGATGAAGATAAAACCCAACCATCTCTACGATACACAAACAACACTACACTAACTGCGAGTATATAAATACTACTACACATTTCAAAATCAAGAGGAAGAGGAAACGTAATGAAATAGAAGAAGAAGATGATGAAAAAAATACTATGGCGTAGTATTCTTTGATTTTTTTTTTTTGTTCAAATAAAATACTATTAATGTACGATACAACAGTACACATGTAAAAATAACAAGATTTCATATACATATTTATACAATTTCCACTCGTATTAAGAATATTTTTACATTTGGCGTTCAAATTTAGTTTTTTTTATTATTTTCTTGTTTGTTTTCTTTTCTTTATTCTACAATATAAGTTTTTAATAAATATAAACTTGAGCTTATAAATTTCAATATGTATTTGATTATTATGCAACTACATATTTATCTGTACATTGAGTCAATTAATAAACGTATTACTTGTGTATACAAAAGATTTTAATAAAACTGAAAATGTGTAACAAGGTTTTGGATTTAGCTTAGCATTAAATTGTATGATTGCATAAGTATTTCACTAAGCGAGGGTTATATTAGAATTCCATTTCAATCATTAATCTATCACGCTCAGACGATTTTGGTAGTTTCCAATGCATTCCTAAAGAATACTTACGGACTATTTACTAGCCATTATATGTGCCGTGAAATACAGTGAGTGTCAGTCAAAATCGTACAACAAATTTTTTTTTTTAAATATTATGAAATTATAAAGGCAATAATAGGTGATTATATAAAAAATTAAAAGTAATTTTATTAATTGGAACAAAAAATATGTATTTCAACAAAAAAGTTAACAAAACCTCAATTCGTTAAAAAAATATTGATGAAAATTAAAGAACATCACAAAATTCATATTTCACTTAAATTCGTACAATTATATTAAATTATAATTAAAACTTTAAAAATTAAAAAAAATGTTAATATTAAATAATCCTAATACATTGTACGGTATCATTTGCTATTTTTTAGTGCTTTTACGATTTTAAATGAAGCGTTGATATTCTGGGCACTGACAATCTTACCCAATTTTTTTATTTGTGGATAAGGGCAATTAAAATTATACCCAATTTTCAGATAGGTAATAGCACACACAATATAAAAATAGCATTTTAAAATATTTCCAAAATATTAACTTTCTAAAACTAATGAATAAAATTTTACTACGATGGTGTACGATTTTAAGTGACATTCACTGTAACTCCCCACTTACTTACGGACTTATTTCATTATGGAATTATTAATTTTTGGAGTTATTTCATAAAGAAATTGGCCCATAATCATAGTCAAACACTAAAGTCGGTTCTTTTTAAAAACAACTTTAAATTAAAAACCTGCTTTATATTATTTCCCAACTATAGTCAAAATTAAAGTATGTTTTAAATTGAACCGACTTTAACTGGGTGTCACCTCAAATGTAGAAAATGTTTTCATACAATATACAACGAAATACAGACAAGTGGCACCGCTGAACAGCTGACATAGAAAATTAAAACAAAAACCAAAAAAAGTAAACAATAAAAGTAACTGGGACAACTAAAGAAAAAAAAGTTTTTTGTGGTGGAAAAATGGAAAAGATAAGATTAATATCATATTTAGAATATTTTGGTACTAATTTTATTGATAACTGTTCAATAATTGCAAAATCTCTCCCAAATTCTTGTAACTTAATTTTTTTTACTTTTTGCCGTTCTTTTTTACATGGCGAAGAACAGCTGATGCTGTTGTTAAATGAGTTAATAACAGCTTCAGCTTGTTTTATATTTACAGTCGACTTTAACGTCAAAAATATACTTTAACTTGTCTATGGTAGACCTAAAGTCCACTCTTAAGTAAAGACGACTTTATTTCTATTAAAATATACTTTATTTCTGACTATGATTATGGGCCATTATTGTTGGGGGCTAATTTTTTTGGGAGTTGTTATTTCATCTAAAGCTTCGCTCTATAAACATTTTTTTGGATTGACGGACTTTGGCCGGGCTCAAAAGTAATTAATGTAAATTATTTCTCGGGAAATCCCTCAAACTCTAATTCTGTGACACTTTGCCCTTTGACCCCAAATCAAAGCAATCGTAAAGCACATGCTCAGAAGTCGTATAGAGTACAATGTCGGTACCATGAAATAACTCTAAGTGAAATAACTACAAATGAAATATATTCCAACAAAAATTAACTAATTCCCACACGCAGAGAAAAAATATAATTGGACATGGTTACTGTAACCACTTAAATAGTGTTACAAGATTTTTAACAATATTATAGTCACAGTAACTATTAACATGATTGTGGTAACCATAATATGGTTAATTTATGATTAACATGATTGTATCAACCATATACAGTGGTGGCCACCAATTTAAGACAAATACTTGAATTTTTTTCATCAACTGAATTTTAAGTGCGATAGAGCCAAAATAAATGGACCTCTAAGGGTATGAAATTTATTATTAATGTTTCTAGTTTCTGAAAAATGTTTGGAAAAATCGGTAAAACATATATGGTAAAAGATATGTGGAAATACGTTGACCCACTTCAGCGAACATCCGCTGTTAATAACATGATATTACCGAAACTAATGGAACTAAAAATACGAAATTTGGTCCGAATATTTTATAATAATAAAATTATAATGATATAAATGCGAGAAAATATGTTTATTTAAAAAAAAATTTTTTGGTCAAGCTGTAGAAAAATTTGATGTGTTCATGGTGAATATGTATGAATTGACACAGTCGAATAAAACACACTTGTGTGTTAAAACAGTCCTCATGCATACATATTTGTGGAAATATTTGAAAAATTAATTGACAATCACGTGTAATTTAGCAAACAATTTTTGTCTTAAATTCCTGGCCACCACTGTATATGGTTACTGTAAACAAATATATGTCCAATTATATTTTTTAAAATAAGATTGGGAATTAATTAATTTAAGACTTCTGAGCATGTGCTTTACGATTGCTTTTATTTGGGGTCAAAGGGCAAAGTGTCCAGAATTAGGGTTTGCGGAATTTCCGGAGAAATAATTTACACGAATTATCGGGACTTTTCCCGGGAAAACCGAGCAACAAAATTTATTTGGCCCAATATGGAAGTAATGCTCCCACGTGTGTTCCTCACTGCTCGCCAATATCTCGACCTCACTAAGTTAAAAGACTTGGTATAAACTTTTAGTGACATAAGTGCCGCAAAGATGCTAATGCTCCCAAGAGTTTTCTTCCCTGATCGCCAATCAGCCCAATTATGAATAAAAATTCCACGGCCGTTTTTTCCCTTTTCTTATTTTTAATATTGAATTTGAATAGGAACAAGAGAGCTACATACGGCTGTGCCGAATCTTATATACCCTTCACCAAATTATACTTCAAAATAAAAATTTTAAATATTTTTAGGTTAACAAAATTTATTTTTTTTTTTAAGTTTTTAATTTTTTGGAAAAAGAATTTTTCGAATTGTTTTTTTTTTAATTTTTAAATTTTTTTTTGTTTTTTAAATTTTTTTTTTAATATTTACCAAAAAAAATTTGGTGAAAAACAAAAATCGGGTTAAAAAATATTTTTCCGATTTTGACCCATTGTAGGTCCAACTTAATATGGTTTTATATACGTCATTGTAAAGGTCTTTGAAACATCTATCATTAGATATCCATATTGTCTATATTAATGACTTAGTAATCCAGATATAGGTTTTTTCCTCATATCTCAGCCATTTGTGGACCGATTTTGCTGATTTTAAATAGCAAACTTCTCGAAAGCATGTCTGACAGAATTATTGAAGATTTGGATCCCGAAGATATCTAGGGTCTTCAGAAAATTGATTTCAACAGACATACGGACATGGCTTAATCGACTCCGCTATCTATAAGGATCCAGAATATATATACTTTATAGGGTCGGAAATGGAAAATGTAGAAATTACAAACGGAATATACCCTTCTCACGATGGTGAAGGGTATAAAAATGGGAAAAGGGAAAACGTTCCCAACAGTGTTTTTCTCCTCCATTGTATTGTATTCAATTTCTATTGTAAAAAGTGGTTTACTGAATTTGGTTGGTTCTCGGTGACCAGTTGAGGTTTCTACACCCAAAACAATTGAAAAATCAAACACTATATGGTGTTGGCCGATTGGAGATTTAAAGTAAGAAAGGAGATTGTGAAAGCCATAAACATGTCTCAGTGGTTTCAATTTTGAATGACCACTTGGGTATGATAAAGTCTTCTGCAATATGGCTGCTGCGTTTGCTAATAATCCGGTGCACAAAAGGGTGAATATTTCTTGTTTCTAAATCTGAAGAAAGAAATGCCTCTACAAATTTTATTTTTTGGAAGGAATAAAAAATTAGAGAAACGTTGTACAAAGAGCATAGAGCTCAAAGGAGGCTATGTTGGAAAATAAAATAATTTCTTTATCCAAAAACCTGTGTTTCATTCAAAAAAACGATTATAATATAATCGAATCATTGGACTTGCAAATAATCACAACGAATCGGTTGCAACTGTGCAGAAATAATACTGCAACTTTATGACGAAAACATACAGAAATTCCCGTAATTTTCAGACAATCATTTTCCGGCAATTTCATGTTATGAACCCTAAACCGTGGCCTACTTAATCTATGATCCTTTCGCGAATATAATAATACCTAACTATTTCGCACTGTCCAAAATTGGTCCAAGTATGTACATAGATTATCCATTTGGGGTATTCACGTCGTCTGCTATTAGTCATATTGTCATAATGTCCAAATATATTATAATAGTTGCGTTTTAAACAAAAAATATATAATTTTATGACAAACCAATAAACATAGTTTAGAACTTTTTTGTTTGAAACACAAGAAAAATTTGTTTAAACTATCAAAATATATTAGGACATTATGACAATATGACCAAATAGTAGACCGTATTCTGAAACTTGTAAACTTGGTATTTGTAATAAACAGAACCAGTTCTGTTTTGCTTGTGTTAACTGATAGCCTAGTTTGATTTAGCAATGATACCAACTATTTTGTTTTTAACAAGTTTTCAGAACAATTTCTTGGAATGATTCTGGAATTACTTCATTAATCAACTACTTTTGCTAGAAATGGTTGAAAATATTTATACGGACGCATACAATAGAGATTTTAAATGAATACATCAAATTTCTACATTATACTCAAATGCTTTTTTGGTCAAAAATAACCCAATATTTATACTCTTCACCTTCGTGAGAAGGGTATATATAAGTTTGTCATTCCGTTTGTATTTCCGCAATATAATTTTCCGACCCTATAAAGTATATATATTCTGGATCCTTACAGATAGCGGAGTCGATTAAGCCATGTACATCTGTCTGTCCGTCTGTCTGTCTGTTGAAATAAATTTTCTGAAGACCCCAGATATCTTCGGGATCCAAATCTTGAATAATTCTGTCAGACATGCTTTCGAAAAGGTTCCTATTTAAAATCAGCAAAATCGGTCCACAAATGGCTGAGATATGAGGAAAAAACCAGGACAACCTCGATTTTTGAACTACTTTTGAACTATATCTGGATTACTAAGTCATTAATATAGACAATATGGATAGATATTTCAAAGACCTTTGCAACGACATATGTAAGACCATAAGTAAGATGGACCTACAATGGGTCAAAATCGGAAAAATTTTAACATGAATTTTTTTCACCAAAAAAAAATTAAAATAACAATTCGAAAAAAAAAATTTACAAAAAATTAAAAAAAAAAAACAACTTTGGAAAAAAAATAAATTTTGTTAACCTAAAAATATTTAAAATTTGTATTTTGAAGTTTAATTTGGTGAAGGGTATATAAGATTCGGCACAGCCGAATATAGCTCTCTTACATGTTTAATACATATTTGGAAAGTAAACAACTTAAAAACTTGGACGAAATTTAGAAATTTTTTACAAATAGTAACTTTTTGAAAACCAAGTTGACTCTAGATTAAAAATATATCGCCCTAACCATGATACAATAATTGTAGAAGGTAGAATCACTAGGGAGAGTTTTCAATATTTAGCCCTATAACGTCAAACTTTTATTTTTATTTTTTTCATATTTTTTTATATTTTCTTTTGTTTGACGTTACAAGAATTGTATAATTGAGAATTTATTTTCTACTGGGTGTACCTTATGTTGTTGAATCATGGCCCTAACTATGAAAGAAATTTTAAAGTTAATTTTTTTTAAAGTCGACTTTATTTTAAAACAGAACTTTTGTTTTTATTCGAAAAAGCTTCAAAACTTTTTCTAAATATACATAATTGAAAATATTTTTTAATGAATGTAAATAAAAAAAATATTCAAAAAATTCAAAATGTACATAAAAGTTCAAAACAAAAAGCTTTTTTTGAAATAATAAAACAACATTTTAAATTATATTTGAAATTTGTTTTATGGTACGAAATTTAAAATAATAATCGACTTTTTGTAGGCTGTATGATTTTAACAACTAATATTTTAGGAGAAGTTGTCAATGAACTGCTTAAGGTCCAAACACATACAATACTTTCGTTTCAATTGCGACTGACAGCTGCAGTTAAATGCATACATATATGCAAAGTACAAAAGTTGGATTATTTTTAACTTTTTTGAAGTATGTAAAGTACGAAAATGTATGATAATCATACATAGTATGTTGCTAACGGAAGGATTGAGTAACATTTGTTTCAGCATTGCATGGCTGTCAGTTGCAGTTGAAGCTAAAGTATTCAATTTATAAAAAATCGATGAAAAGTTTAAATAAAATTGAAGATGACAAATACAAATTCCTAAATCATTAATTACATTTCTCCGAAAAAATTAATTTTTTTTGTTAACCTTTGTATTTTGAATTTTCAATTATCTGTTGACATCACTGCACACCCACAAATAAAGGATGCCACAATGTCTGCGTTTGCAGCTTCGTGTCAATAATACCTGTCAAAAATTACGCAACCAAATTACAAAGTAATTCTCTACTTAGTACCGATCATTTTATAAATTCCAATTCACTTGTTTGCTGCAGCTTTTTAAAAATATCTTATGATTTAGTTTAATTTCTAATTAAAACATAATGTAATTCTATTAATAAAATGACTCACATTATTTCTATTTTTTTCTCATATTCTCACATAAAAATAAAGAAAGTAAAAAAAAAAATTGTGTGTGTTCACACTTTTTTATTATACTTCGAATAAGTATACAAAAAACGTAACGTAAATATCAGCATCATCTCATCATAGGAATGTGTTTGTAGTTGACTTTTTGTCTGCTTCTGTAATGTAATATTTGTATAGTGTACGACGAGTAGTGTTGTCTTGTGTAGAAGAGATGTGATTAAGTGTTAGACAGTCAGCAGCAGCATGCAATTCTTTGTTAAATTTGCACCAACATTTTTAAAAATATATAATTTTATAGCTATTTTTAAAATAACGACGTACGCACAGGAATTTAGTTGTGATTACGGGAAATCAAGAAAGAAATAAAAAAGATCGCGCGCGCACACACGCAATTTGAATAGTGAAAATTACAGGGTGCTTAACAGCGGAAGTGTTCTGTAAATATTTTGAGTTATTTTATTTTACTTCTTAAGATTATGAATTTTAAGAATGAACTTTGACTTGTTCTTTAGGATTTTAAATTCATCTGCAAGTGTAAAATGTTGTTTATTTTATTTCCATACCATAGTTTTTTGATGCTACTGTGAACATAGTTATGTATAAATTAATCAAATCAAACATCGTAGAAAAGATGTGGCTTATCTTATGTTTGCAGTAAGACCTTCAATTAAACTACAGAGGAAATTATCTTAAATTACTAAGCATAAATCTGTGAATCATAAATAACACCTGCTACAAAAACACTCTATAAACATAAATAAAATCCACGCACTAGCAACACTAAGTTAAACCTTTTCTAGTTCCGAATATTTGTACCTATATAAAGAACGAATTTTACAATTTTGGCAATAGAGACAAAAATTCCTAACTGGGTCGTGGATGGCACTTTCTAAAGTACCCCTCCAAACAACTGAATTCTTTCGTCAACCGGAGTTTGGCCCGAACTTATTCTTTGATGTTTTAAAATGTTATTAAATACGATATACAGTGACAGTTGGCAATACAATGGAAACTTTTCAAAATATTTTTTTAGAAAATCCCAGAAAATTTCCGGAATTTCTTTATAAGTTTTCTTGTTAAAGTTTCTGCACAGATATACAGATAGTAGCAATACAAAATCAGTAGACAGTAGATGAATTAGGATTTAATTTTTGTTACCGCAACTAAAATCGTTCAGACAGAACAGAAAATTTCGGTAATTTTGAGTAAATCATTTGATAATCTTTGATGTCACAACCAAAAAATATTTCCCTGTTCACCTTCGTGAGAAGGGTATATATAAGTTTGTCATTCCGTTTGTAATTTCTACATTTTTCATTTCCGACCCGATTAAGCCATGTCCGTCTGTCTGTTGAAATCAATTTTCCGAAGGCCCCAAATAACTTACATACACGATTCAGACTTCAATATCTCCGGAATTCTTCCGGCTCGGTTGCTATTTAAAATCGAGAAAATCGGTCAAAAAATGGTCGAGATATGAGGAAAAAACCAGGACAACCTCGATTTTTTACCTATTTTTTTACCTACATATTTCTGGATTACTAAGTCATTAATATAGACAATATGGATATCTAATGATAAATATTTCAAAGGCCTTTGGAATGACGTATATAAGACCATAGTAAGTTGGACCTACAAAGGGTCAAAATCGGAAAAAATATTTTTTAACGCTATTTTTTTCACCAAGTTTTTTTTCGCTAAATATTTAAAAAAAAAATTGAAAAAGCAAAAAAAAAAATTGAAAATTTAAAAAAAAAAAATTTTTAAATTTAAAAAATAAAAATTACAAAAATAATTCGAAAAACTAATTTTTCCAAAAAATTAAAAATTAACTTTGGAAAAAAAATAAATTTTATTTACCTAAAAATATTTAAAATTTTTATTTTGAAGTATAATTTGGTGAAGGGTATATAAGATTCGGCATAGCCGAATATCAATTGAATTGAAGAAAAATTTAATCATTCAATAAATTTGATTTTGCTAATTTGTAATGCATTTGAATTGAAGAAAACTTGTATTATTCAAAAAGAAATTAATTCTAATTCGAATCTTTGCTCCAACTCATATCATAAAAAATAATATGACTTGTATCAGATACAGATTCATTTTAAACGCCCCTAGTTTGAAAATTCCAGCATGATGACCTACAAAAATGTTAACTTTTTTGTTTTAAATAAAAACAAGTAATAGAGCTATATTCGGCTATGCCGAATCTTATATACCCTTCACCAAATTATACTTCAAAATAAAAATTTTAAATATTTTTAGGTAAACAAAAATCTATTACAAAAAGACTTTAGTTAGACAACTTTTTTCAATACATTTTGTAAATAAATAAAAACAAAACTAAATGAAGAAAATATATTTGTATGTATTAGATTTGAATTAACAAAAATTTAATCATTCATACTTTGAATTAATTCAACAATGAATGAATTCTATTCAAATAAAATCCCTTGAATAAAGTTAAAGAAGTTGATTTTGGGAAGGGAATTGTGTAATGAATTGCAGAAATTTTTCAGAGATCATGTTTTTTTAAAACTGAAATTAAGAAATATAGTTTTTGTGTCATCATATCTGACTTGAGGGTCGTTTACTTAAATAGATATGCAGTGCATTCTTGCCTTTGTTTTTCATAAAGGGTTAACTAAAGTGTATATAACTCAGTTCACTAGTTACAAATTGTCTTTAATTGATTTTCAATTTGTCATCATTGTGTTGTGATTTTTCTTTTCTGTACATATTATTAAAATTGTAAATTTATTTTGTTTGTTTTTTATCTAGAAAATTTTCTTAATTTTCTTTGGAATTTGTTTGTTTATTTAAATTTTAAATTGATTCGTTGCGGCGTATGTACATAAGTTTTTGAAAATTGTTTGCAAATAATCAGTTTCAGTGATTTGTAACCAATCATCATTATTTCAAAAGCAGCTAGATACAAACATTTAGCGTTGTTTTTTTTTCATAATTAAATTTATTATTTTGCCTTTTTGGTGTATTATTTGTTTTGATGATAAGAAATTTGATTTAAAATTATTTTAAAAAAAAGAAGCAACAAAAAACAAAAATCAATTGATTAGCACCACCAACACCACCTTTTGCAATAAAATATTTAATTTATATTATTGTTAAATTTAAATGTTTTTTTTCTTTCTTTTTAGTCCACAACTAAAGCCAAACGAATTTTAGAGTAAAAAGAAATAATAATAATAAGGAATAATCTAAGAAAAGATATTGTAATAACACAGAAACATGGGTCAAACTTTATCGGAACCAGTAACCTCCAAGGAATCGGCTTATTGTCAAAATGAAATATATAGAGTGGGCTCAAGTTGTATGCAGGGATGGCGCATAAATATGGAAGACTCTCACACACATATACTGTCGTTGCCCGATGATCCCGGCACCTCGTTTTTTGCCGTCTATGATGGTCATGGCGGTGCCACAGTTGCTCAATATGCCGGCAAACATTTACACAAATTCATTTTAAAAAGACCTGAGTATAAGGAAAATGTTGAAGAGGCTTTAAAACAGGCAAGTCATAATTGTTTTGTATATTTGGAGTAAATATTAATTTATAAATACTTTTTTGTGCACCATTTTTTGTAGGCCTTTTTAGATATCGATTATGAAATGTTATATAATGAATCATGGGGCGAACAAATGGCTGGATCCACAGCTGTTGTAGTTTTAATTAAAGATAATCGTTTATATTGTGCCAATGCTGGTGACTCACGTGCCGTGGCTTGTATTAATGGAGAGGTAATGACTTTATCGATGGATCATAAACCAAATAATGAAGCTGAATCGAAACGTATCAATGAGGGTGGCGGTTGGGTTGAATTTAATCGTGTCAATGGTAATCTGGCATTATCGCGAGCTTTAGGTGATTTTGTTTTCAAACGCAATGAAAATAAAAAACCCGAAGAACAAATTGTTACAGGTAGGTGTGATATTGATATGACTCATATAAATTGAATATTGATTTATTATAAATTAAGAGATAATATATAAGAAGGTATTCAGGAAATTACTTTTAGATTTATAAATCTCCTATATGGAATATATATTAGTTGTCATATTTTTCTTAGAAAAAAACTAGAAATGATTTAAAATTGTTCAGTGTAAAAGTAAAAAAGGTAATGACTAATATTTTTATTTTAAGATGAGTATAATCAATCTGATCACCTGATAAAGTGGGAAATATACCAGGAAAAGGTCGTTTGGCTATTAAACAAAAATACTCGCCATGAAGATCAATAATACACTGTACGATCTGGTAGGGATAGTATTTTCATATGAGATCTGATAAACAAATAGGTTTTTTACATTCCGAATTGGCATCTATACTTTATATCAGAGTCATGCCCGGCTTTTTTTAAGGGTTTTCTCTAGAAGCGCTTGTCGCAAACATTTTATATTGGATTTGGCTACATCAGACAACTATCATAACGTTCCAACGTCAAACCAGATAATTGATAAATCCTTAATAAAATAGTACATTGTATTAATTTACGCAAAATGTGGATAACATCTAGGGTTTCTAATTTTCCTGATTTTTTATAGAAACAAGTTTGAAACAGTATTATTGCTACTAATTTCTCTAAATAGGAATATCTTTTAATGTTAAGAATCTTAATAAATTCTTTAAGGAATTAAAATTTTAATTTGCATTAAGTCGACCAACAAGAAATGGTTATTTTTCTGCTTTAAAAAAACTGTTTTAGTTCTTATAAACGAATTTATGATTTAGTCAAAAATTACAGAATTTTTTTGTTGTGTCGGTTTGTTGTTTAAATCATAATTTTTCTGTATCAACTGATTTTCTGTTGTTAGTATCGTTCAAATCTATGGATATAATCGAATCGTTCGATTCTGTGTTATTTCTGCAGAAATAATACTGTAGATTATGAATAAATTCGATTAGGAACCATAGGATCTATTGTGATAACCTTCAGAAATAGACCTATAAGAAATGAAAAGATGTGAAATGAAATGAAATCCCCGTCTGAAGGACAGAAAAATGGTATAGACCATCATTCTTCAAAAACTGTCACTTAAAATATTCAGCCTAAATCCTAGAAAGTTACACAAAATGTGCTCTACTGTTTTTAGCTCCTTAATATCCTCGCACATCTTACAAAAGTCATGTGTGCAACTATTCCATTTACGAATGAAGAATCCAATTGAGAAGGTGACCGATTATAACTCCTACTTAAAACCAAAGACTTCCCCTATCCTACCCAAATAATATATTGATAGGATCTTTCGAACATCAACTTATAGTAGTGACATATAGGGGGTTAATTTTAAAATAAACCGAGTTAGGTCTTTAACAGGAGAGTTTCGGCTCTATGTCTATTCTCTATGCTACAAACTCTATTCTATTTAAAAACTCCAAAAGCGGTTTTAATTTAAAAACATTGGGACAGTTTTTCTCATCCGGAGAGCAATCGTCACAAATCTTTGTTGAACAACTTTTAAATTATTCTATTTAAAAGTATAACGCTTTGTAAAAACAACTTCATATTACAACATATTCCCTCCTTTAAATATATATTTCTTTAACTTTTCAAAACCATATCCATTCACAATAATTTTTCATAAAAAAGAGAAAAAAAAAGATCTGAAAATACTACCGGCATTTAATCACTCTTTCAATACCATTTATTAAGTTTTTATTGCAAATTAATTTTGTTTCTTTTATTTTTTGTTTTTGCACCTGTACAAAGACTCAATAGCTCTTCCAATATTTTGTGTTTTTTATATATAATTTTCTTTAAATAAACAAAAGTACAAAAGAAAATATTACGTTTAAATTAAACGCCCACGCTGGATACAACAATAAAAAGAAGAACAAATATTTACAGTGCATGTACATGAATATTGGGATAATTTAATTAAGAAATACATATTTATATTTGTGGCATTTTTGGTTTTATTTTGGATTAATATTGATTTTACGATTTGCATAATTTGAAGGGAACAAATGAATTATTAATAGAGTTGTTCATGTTTATTTAAGCCCATCTCTTTAATATTTATTAATAATATGTTTGTCTTTGAAAAAATTTCAAACTCAAAACCAATATTTAAACCAAGTTCACATGTAAACTAAACTCTTCCGAAAATTTCTAAGAACATGAAAAATGAATTACGTGTGAAATTAGTTCGGGGTGAAGTGGAGTAACATTTTTCCATGGTTTTAATTAGTAAATAGAAAAAGTTTGCCAAAAATTAATTAGGAAGAAAGTCAAATTTTAAATTACAACTTGTGCAATTTTAGTAATAAGTGGGCAAATTGGCTGTCAAATGATGAAATATCAACAATTGTGATGTCATCCTTTAATGTCACTTTGTTTTTTTTTAGGGAGGAAACGAAATCGTTACAACTCGTACAATAAATGGTAGAATTTATAGAAAATAATGTATAAAATTCGATTGTTAGTTTGAGGTTATGAAGTAAATTTGGTGTCAAATGATGAAATGTCAACTATTGTGATGACATTCTTTCACATTTATTTAGAATAAATTTGGAAAATTTTAATCATGGGTCTTGACAGAGGTTTCAATTCAGTGAACAAACAATTCAGATGTTACATGAGATATTTCCCGGTTGCATAGTTTCTCGATTTAGCAATTTCAATTGGCCTCGTTCTTGTGATTTAACGTCGCTGGACTATTTTCTCTGGGGCCATTTGAAAGTTCGGGTTTACGTGAACAAACCACAAACAACTGATAATGTAAATGTTTAAATCAGCACTGCATTGAAACGAAGCATTTTAGGAAAATATCGTTAAAAATTTTGTGAAAAGAGCGGCCTTCTACCGATGTACTAGCGGTGGACATTTCACCGATTAATTAATTAATTCCAGAAAAAGGGGTTTTAAGGCAATTTACTTGATAACCACAAGTTTACCCATCCTGTACTTGTAAGATCTCCCCGTTATTTTGGCCTGACCTAGCTATGTTTGCAACAACAATATATAGTTTACAACCAGCTGAAATTGATTTATTTTGGTCCAGTGCCGTTAATATGCAACAAATTTCCATGATTCAGATACACGTCCAGCCTACGATAACAAAATGTACAAAAGCAAGTGATCTGGATATACGTGGCTATACGCAGGCATTATTTAAATGTAGAGTATTTACAAATTATTCAAATTAAAAATTCCTCATATTCATTTAAATTTTTCTTAATTTCAAATAGAAATTCTCAATTTTATTTAAATGTTTCTCAATTTCATATTGAAATATTGAAATACTAAATTTTAATTGGAATTTTCTCAATTTTAAATAGTAATTCTCAATCTCATTTGGATTTTTCTCAATTTCATATTAAAATTCTCAATTACAATTGAATTTTTCTAAATTTAAATTTTAAGTTCTCAATTTTATTTGGAATTTTTCTCAATATCGTATATAATGAAATTTCAATTAAAAATGGTGTAGAACTGTAATTTTAAGTAAAACTTACTATTTGTCCTGTACAAAATGCAACGCCAGATTTGTCAATCGTCCACGGCCTTCTTTCTATGTTATAGTACTGTAGAAAGAATATAAAATATATCAACAATAATAAAATATAATGAAGTGTATTTCCTGGATTCTTTATAAATACAAACATACATACGAATTTACAAATTTGATATTTATTTCTTACATAACAATTGTTTACTATCTTTGAAATTTTTTAATTCTGATTTTGTTTTCTTTTTTTATATTCCGTTACAGCCTATCCCGACGTTGAGACTCGCAAAATTAATGAGGACTGGGAATTTTTGGTATTAGCATGTGATGGCATTTGGGATGTTATGAGCAATAAAGAAGTAATTGATTTTTGTCGATCACGCATTGGACAGGGTATGTATCCTGAGGAAATATGCGAAGAACTAATGACTCATTGTCTGGCACCCGACTGTCAAATGGGTGGTTTGGGTGGTGACAACATGACCGTCGTCTTAGTATGTTTCCTGCACAATAAACCCTATGCGGATTTGGTGCAACGGTGTGCCACCTCATCAATGTCAGCGAATACAAACACTTCATTGCCGGCAACACAGACCTCGACATCATCGTCACCAGAAGAGGAGGAAATAGATCTAAAATAACGGCATCACCAGCAGCACCATCAGCTTCAGCAATCTAGCACTACGGCAGTACTCACTTTTATCTAAAACATTCAAGTGCAGTTTTGCTTTTAACAAAAGAAAAGGAAACAAGAAAAGAAAAAATCCAAAATATCTTCTTTTTTAAGATGAAGTTTTTTTTCTCTATTTTTGTCATTAGTTTTTAAACAAATTCTTATTTTTTTCCTGTTTATATTTTATATATACCTCCAAATATCGTTATTCATATAGTTTTTTTATTTTTCTTTTTTTTAATATAAATATATTGTAAACTTTTCTTTTGCAAACAAACTAAACAACAACAGAAATAATACTTGTTACTTAACATAACTGGTGTGTTCCTTTATACTATTTGAAAATGTTCTTTTTTATTATATTTAATTCAATATTAGTTAACTTTTTCTGCCTACTTCTGTGTTTTTATTTTTTATTTGTTTTTATTTTGTGTATATCTGCAGTTCGAAATCGGTTTTGGTCTTAATTATTAAAAAAATAAATTTATTAACATATGTATTTCATTTTGTAGGAAATTTAATAACAATATCAAAATATATTTTATTAATGTTTAAGTTTTACAAAATTTTGTTAGGAATTGTTAATTTTTTTTAACATTATCAATCATAGAAAACCAAAAGTAAAATCCATTGTATGTTTGTGAGTTTTTCTAAAAAACAAAACAGCAACATCTAAACTGAAAACAAAATTATTTTTTATAATGAATACACCCTAAATAATTGTTTAAAGCATTAAATTATTATTTAGATAAAATTAAAAGATACAAAGAATTAATTGTATATTTTTGATTTTAATTTTTTTAAACTGTTGTGAAATTAAATTTTGGAAAAATTAGTAAAAGTAAAGTAAAATGAATTAAAGTATTTTAGGCAGTTGGTGATTCGTCTCAAAATTTGTATTTAAATGTGAGCATTTTTGTCCAATTATTACAATTATTTAAAATTAATGAATTATTTTATAAATTGTGGAGTTTAAAAAAATAAAAATTTAAAATGTATATGAAAAAATAACAGAATTCTAAAAAAATTAAACTTAAAACATTGGTTTCAAATTAAAATTTTTGTTTTTAAAATTAGCAAGACTTTTACATAGAAATACCAAAAACACCGATCACCGATTCTTGTGTTAATAATTCCATTGGATTATTTCCTTAATAGTTTAATAAAAATTCTTTTCAAGAGGCGTTCCTAAATAAATTTATAAATTCGCATTTTCCAAATACTTTTCAAATCTTAATACGCTGTAGTCAACTAAAAAATCTTTGGCCTTAAACAAAAAAATAAATCAGAAACAACTCAATTTTATTTTGAACTTAAAATTGTTTTAAAATATAATTTAGTCCACTTACTACATATAAATATTATTAATAATATATGGCTCACTTAGTACACAATCGTCACAACTCAAATGTACGAATAAAATCACATTCAATAAATATGTTAATTCAAATTAGAAATAATTCCAAAAATAACACATTATAAGCAAAAGATTTCAGTTCGATTATGTTTTGTTAATAAATTCTATTATTTTATACTAATTTATTAAGCTTGAGATCAGATATTGAAAGTTTTTAACTTGTACATTGACCTTAAACTCAATAAATTAGTATTAAACTTAACAAAACAAAAAAACAAAGGTCGAATAAATTGAACTGAAAAATTCTAAATTTGAATTGTAACGGTCTTGCACTAGCAGAGCTATATGTGTATTTAAAATAATTTTCCTTCCTAGAATAAAAATGTGCGTGTGTGTAGTTGTTAAATGCATATTTTCATATTTTTATACCCTTAATCAAAAGAAAACAAACAATTCAATACGATTGAATAATGAAAGATTTTTAATAAATGTATAGAAAAAAGCTTTAAATATTAAAAGAAAACAACAACAAAAAAAACATAAAATATGGTAAAATAACAAATATTGCGTCTTTTTTAGTCGTATATTATAAATATGTAAGTTTACGTTTTAAGATAAAATCCAATAAAACAAAATAATGAATTTAGAAAAAAAATAATATCCAAAACAAGTAAGATGAAAATTGATGTTTTATTTCAGCAGGATTGACATTCTAAATTAATATTTTTCAAAATTTTAGCTTATGTTGTTGTAAAGTTCGTCGAAAATTCTTCACTGAGGAGAAAACAACATATTTGGCCTAGTAAGAATCGCGTTGTTCCCCGGGGGACGTTAGCTGGTGTCAAAATAGTTGGTATCCTCAAGTACTGGCGAGTTAGTCATTATCACCCAGTTTCTGATACCAAAAATAACAGGTATGTGATCCAGACCATTTTTAGCTAAAATCCTTAGAGTGATAAGAAATTGAATCATACAAAGTCCTAATACTTTAGAATTATAGTTCTAAAGATATTCGAAATAAACTATTTACTTTCTGCGGGAGATCCCAGAAATAACTTACTTTGTATAGAAGGTGAATTACACCCTGTTCCGATCCATGATATGAATTTGATTCATATAAAGTTTGAAGACATTCACAATTATAGTATTCCATATAATATAAAGCAAATGGTTATTCGAAAATAACCATTTGCTTTATATGATATGTACCATGCCCACTAATACAATCCCGTTAATTTTTAGCCAAACTCCGTATAGTGATAAGAAATTGATTCACACAAAGTTTAAATACTTTTACGATTATAGTTCTTTAGATATTCGAGATTAACAATTTACATTGTATGGGAGTACCACTAATCCAATCCCGTTAATTTTTAGCCAAACTCCGTATAGTGATAAGAAATTGATTCATACAAAGTTTAAATACTTTTAAGATTATAGTTCTTTAGATATTCGAGATAAACAATTTACATTGTATGGGAGGTACCACGCCCATTTTCACCCAAACAATGTAAAATAATAAGGGTGATATTTGGTAAAAAAAAAAAATAAGATTTTCACAATTATAGTTCTCCAGATATTCGAAAACAACTATTTACTTTGTTTGGGAGGTGGCACACCTCCTATTCCGATTCGTCCCATTTTTGGTTAGATGTTTGAAAACTGACACAATTATAGTTATGGAGATATTCGTAACTATTAACATTTCAGTCAAGATGCGCACAATGGTAACGAAGTAAATTTCGCGAAGTTTTGCGACTTTCACAGTTATAGTTCACCATATTAACTATTTACTTCGTATAAGTGCCACGCCCATTGTAAAATTTCAAAATAAAAAGTAGCGTATAATCAAACTTTGGGTCGAAAACCTTTGTTTTAGTACCTTCTCTATTTTTATATACATAAGTAATTATGTATATAAAATATATATTAATTATGTATATAAAACTTTTAAATAAATAAAATTACGAAACGGGCACATGAATTTACTAATGTCAGCCAATATTGAAATATGAAGGTAGGAACAAATTTAAAAACATTATTGGTGTTACTATAGAAAAAATTAATACAAAACCACTAACGATATCTCTGCACAATTTTTTTCCTTTATTTGTTGATGCATAATTTTTATTTGATTTTTAGGTACAAAGCAAGTTTTCTGTAACACTAATTTTTTATTTTAATTTTTATTGAAATCATTTTCTAATTTTAGTTACATCTGGCATCACTTGGAAATAAAAATTGTAATAGAATAAGAAAAAACTGACTGTATTTTTTTCACATCAATTATATATGCATCTCTTTTACTCGCACTAGTTTGAATAGAAACACACGAGATACTTGGCTTGCTGCCTCTGCCCACAAAGAAATTTTTTTCGCTATTCTTTCATCATACAATTTCATTTATTAATTCGAGCATTTCTTCAAAAGTTGCACACATTTTCACGCGCTTGAGTTTTTTTTGTACTGGAAGATAATACAAATTCCAAATCAAAAATTTATACAAATAAAAAGAATAAACAAAAAGCCTTAAGAGTTTTATTTTTTGTGAAATAAATCTGAAAAGAAATTAAAGAAAAACAAACGTTTTCAACTACATACAAAAAAAGAGGAAACACGTCAAGCACGCTTTTTTATTTTTTGGCTGTTGGTGATTTTTTTTAATATCGTATGTCCATCCAGAATTTAAATACATTCGGTAAGTTTAAAATAATACTATTACAAATTGTTAATATATTGCGAAAAGAAGTTACTATTTGTGAAAGTTGATTCATTTTTTTGTGCATATAATGTAATAAAAACCTCGAAATCACGATTTGGGGCCCCCATGGCAGCAGGTTATACAGATTGTATAAAATGGCTGCTCAATTTTTCTGCTCTGCTTTCTTCAACATTACTACCTGAAAGCAGCGCTGCAGTACTTAAGTCAGTGTGTTAATTTTCACAAATTTTTAAAAGATAACATTTTCAACGGATTACATTCAATATTTACATGCGTTCTTTTTACAATTGTTGAAGTGTTATATTTATTTAAATGTTGTAAGAGTTTCTTATAAATATTTACTATTAGTATGATATTTGTTGTGCAAATGGAAAAGTACGATTGATGAGTCAGCAATTGGTTTGGTGTCTGTCACTTGTATGTCGTGTATTTAGTTTATGTTTTCTTTATTAATTTGTGTAAGTGTATTAGTTGAAAATTAAGAAAACGTTCATGTTAATTTTATTAGTTTTTTTTCGAGATTTTTCGTTTTTGTCTTTGCTGGCTTTTAATGAAATAAAAAAAAGGAATAACGATTATCAACTGCTGCGTCTACGTTTACAAATTATCTTTAGATTTCTTTTATTGTTTTACCAGAGTTGCCATTAACGAATTAATTTAGTTTGATTAAAGAACAAATCGAGAATGCGATTTTTTGATTTTTTTTGAGATATAAAACTTTTTCAAGGTTTTGTATTAGTAGCAAAATTAGATTTAAACTTTATATACCTTACAAGTTACAACCAGAGACCTGCGCCGAACAGCTGTAAGCCGGCTGAGCCAGCCGCCGATAGCCGCCGTATATGATAAAAGTTCCTTAATAATTTCATAAAATTTTCAGAATTTCACTTTTAAAATTTTTAATTATTTAGAATTTGAGTATTTACTTTTTAGTTGGCTGACAGCCGGCTAGCCGCCGAAGGTCTCTGGTTACAACTCAATATTTGTATCATAACAATACCATAATTGTTTTATAATATGTGTTAGAGGAATAACTGTTCATCTTAGGTGCCAAATGCTTTTCCAGCATACAATTCTGAAGAATATATGGTAGGAAAACATATCGCTTTACTGAATGGAAGACCTTAATTTTTGAACCTTTTCTCTTCTGAATCCGATAATATTTGGTGCATGGCTATAGTTCTCCAGAATTTCGAAATTCGCTTTAGTTTGCTTTTTATATAGGTGATAGCTTAATAATATGGTATCAATTTATATTTTTGACATATTTTTATTTACATTATGACGATGGCATAAATCAAGATCAGCGAAACAGCTTGCATTTTTATAATTTTGTTGGGTTTGATAGCTCTCATAATTAGAAGCACAAAAACGTTAACATTTTTGCCTGCTTTCTCTTAGTTTAAGAGTTATAGGAATTTAAAGTCAATACATTAATAGTACATTTCTCATATATTTGGAAAACAATCTGATCGTTATGGCTATCATTGAATAGTAAACTCCTTTTTGAATTTATATGACCGTACTTCACAAAATTTTGATATACAGAAAAAGTGATTTTAGCGAAGCCGGTGTTCGATACACCCCAGAGTTTAAAGTCCATTCGCCTGACCGAAGGCCGGCAATATAGAAAATATGAATATTAAAGAAAAATATTTCAAGCTGAATAAATAAGTTTTTTATATAATATTAAAATATTTAAGACTTATAATTTAACAAAAAAAGTTGTATACAATTGAAATTGAGTGATTTTACACCATTTTTATTTAAAATTCGAACAACGATAAAAGACAAACCAAAGTGAAATTAAAGTGTAAACAACTTGAAATTTTGTATAACCATAAAGAACCAGTGTAAAGAACCAAGTTTTAATAAATTTGTAACCCATACCTATAGTCCGATGCTATGTCAAACATTTTTGTTTCCTCCCTGTGGTAATGAACTGAATTGTGTATACGGACATAATCACCCCTATCGGCAATAACATGTGAAATTTTGTTCCCATGAAATATTCATTTCCCTCGAAGGGAAAATTGCTATCGGGAATATCACGATGAACTTTACATTCACAATAGTTGATTTTGTTCGTAACAGCTGTTTATTGTTTACAAAATTCCATCTAAAAATTTCACAACAAGGGGAATTTTTTCACGTGAACAAAGTTGATGATCGAAAAAATGAAAAGGGAAATTATTTCATGTGAAATATTGATTCGCGATAGGGGTGAATATTTATTCATATATTATTTTTGTTATTCCACAAACAATGGTTATTTGAATATAGTACAGAACTAGTACTCGAAGAGCCATTGATGTCAACAAAAACTAATTGAAAATGAGACAGTTGTATTCTTAAAAAAATTACGTTCCCCCGTTAATTGTATATTTGCTTCGGAATAACCTGAATCACTTATGGTCAAATATCGTAACCTGTATAAAGCAGAATTTTCATTCCACAAATGAACTTTTTTCAAATAGGCCAGTAAATATTTAGAAAATATTCAATTGTTTAAACGCAAAATGGCAACATTGGTTTAGCTAAAAAATTCTGTGGATTTCTTTATATTCCTTTTCCCCTTTCCTTCGTTGTTTTTATAATCATAACCTCGTGTATACGTCATAGTTGCGTTGACGTTTACAGCAGCAGCAATAATGCAATACAGTTTTTTTTTATTATTAAATTCTAATTTTAAATTTCTCTTAATTAGTTAAATGTTTTTCTTTTTCGATTTATATGATGTTTAGGGGAATGAATAATCTAAACACGGATGTATCAGAGTTAATACAAATTCATACATTTATTTACCTTGAAATTTTTGTTTGTTTATAGGGGTGTTCAATGCCTAACTTATAGTAATAATAAATACGGAAGTATTGTTTTTAAGGAAATCAACCTATTAACGATTTTCCAGTGTTATTGTTACATACTTGTTTTGCATAATAATTTATTAAAATTTAGTTTTGTATTACAAATAAATTACTAAATTATAATTAATCGTATACATTTTTATAATTTACTTTTAGACCCCTTTGCTGATGCAATCAAGGGTGCTGATGATGATGTTCAAGACGGACTTGTACATATAAGAATTCAGCAGCGTAATGGTCGCAAAACATTAACTACCGTACAAGGTTTATCTGCAGAGTATGACCTGAAAAAAATTGTGCGATCATGTAAAAAGGTTTGTATTGAAAAATATCTCTTTAAGTTTGTCTGAGTCAATGTTATTTATTTATTTGTTTATTTCTTTAAGGAATTTGCATGCAATGGCACAGTAATTGAACATCCCGAATACGGAGAGGTTTTGCAACTCCAGGGAGATCAACGCGAAAACATTTGCCAATGGTTGACAAAGGCTGGTCTTGCCAAGCCTGATCAATTAAAAGTTCACGGTTTTTAAGCCTCATTACTACTACGACAACAGCAACAACAACAAACAATACCGTATAAAAAGAACAACAACATTTATAGTATCATTTGTTAAAATATTAAAAAAAGAAGGTAACAGAAGAGAAAGAAAAAAACAACCTCAACTAAAAAGGACGTTTGTAGTATTTTAGTTTAATTTTGTAAAGGAAAAAATCACGAGATAAAAACACAAAAACAACAAACTAAAATTCTTTTTACGGAAATAAAACATCCCCTCTAATCAGGCGAACAAAAAGTAATAAAAATAACCGTGTTACTAAAATTTTTAATAGCCCGTCGTCGTACTCATCGTCATTATCATCATCAGCAGCAGTAGCGGTAATAAAACCCCCCAACCAACCAAATCAACAATAAAAGCCCTCAGCAGAGATTCATTTTGCTTTGTCCTACATTTGAAATATAAAAACACATCTCTCTACTTGAAAAATTCCCCCTTGGAATTTATTTTTTTATTAGACAATTTGATTTTCAACACAATAAATACACATCATCATAATAAATAGCAAAAGAAAACAAACAAAAAAACAACAAATTTGTTTTACATAATTCAAACACAATTAAAAATTTTTTTACAAAAAATTTTATGAAAAATCTTACTTATAAAAATAAACACAACAAATAAATAATGTAACTGTTAATTATATTTAAATGCAAACTAAAACAAAAAAATGTAATTAAAAATAAACAAAATGTATTTTATTTAATTTAAATGATAAAAAAAGCAACCCAATAACAAACAACATCTCTAAAAAGAAATTGAAATTCAACAAACAATGCAAGCGGAATAAAAATCTACTCTAAATGCTTTCAACGCTTTAAGACAACAAACAAACAAATTAGATTAGAAAATATCTACTACTGAGAGATTAGGGACTCCTTTAAATGTATGTAAAAAATATCACCTACATATGTATATGTATTTATAATTGAAATTGTTTGTTTTTAATTAGTTTTAACACATACACACAAACATAAACAAGAAATGTTAATAATTTATAATAACATTTTCAATTATGAAACAACACAACAGAATCGTTGTCATACATATTCGCAACAAATGTTTTGGAAACACAGAAGAAAGCTGCAGATATTGATTTAAATATGAATGTATCTAATCTAAGTACATGTTATATACATACATTATTGAAATAGTAGGCGTTTTGAAAAAATTTCGATTTTATTTTCGCTGTGAGGCAGATTAATATTGTCTGTCTGTATCACAACAAATTAATATTCGCGAACATGTTGATAATGTATAAAATTTGATAATTTTCTCTCTTTTTTTAGTTCCAACTTTTTTCTTTTTCAAATAATGAAATTATTTTGATTGTTTTTAATAAAAAATGTTTATTTTTATCTTGTTTTTTGTTAGATTACAAATGAATTTAATTTATGTGAGAAAATATTAAAAACCTAATATTAATAATTAAATATGTAAACGATATATATTATTAATAAAACAAAATTTTAAAAATTAAATTTACACACCTTTACAAAGCTCATTTGCGAGAAAGCTCTTCATAACCTAGAAAATACATTTTGGATTAACATTAGTTTCAATTATTTATTCTTTGACCACTTTTAAACAATATATCTGCGCATTTTTTATGGTTTAATAATTTAAAAAAATAAATTGCGAAATTTTTGGAATTTGTTAACGACTACTTTAACTGTAATTTTAATATTTTTATTGGAGTTTTATAAGTCGTTTACCAATATTAATAGAACACAACTACCTCACTGCGGAATAACTGTATATCTTGTAATTGTTACTGAATTATCTCGGTTTAAATGAACTTTGACGACCTTTTTGCAAATAGGGGACATATTTTTACTTACATAACTTAATAAGTACTAGTATGTAAAATTAAAGTTTTTACATTACTTTTGGGTTCCTCAATTTAAAAGTAAATGTATCATATTCTTTAGAATTTTATCGTTCATACGCCAAGTGCTGATATTTTTTAGGTCATTTCATATTCGTTACAGAATAGAGGCGAATTACTTATAATAGACTCAAAAACCAACTCTTGCAACAATAAAATCATGTTAGTCAATCAGCCCAATTATGAATAAAAATTCCCCGGGAGTTCTTCCCCTTTTCTCATTTTTTATACCCTTCACCTTCGTGAGAAGGGTATATATAAGTTTGTCATTCCGTTTGTAATTTCTACATTTTTCATTTCCGACCCTATAAAGATATATATTCTGGATCCTTATAGATAGCGGAGTCGATTAAGCCATGCCCGTCTGTCTGTCTGTTGAAATCAATTTTCTGAAGACCCCAGATATCTTCGGGATCCAAATCTTCAATAATTCTATCAGACATGTGGATATCTAATGATAGATATGGATATCTAATGATAGATATTTCGAAGACATTTGCAACGACGTATATAAGTTTGACCTACAATGGGTCAAATTCGGAAAAAAATTTTGAACCCGAATTTTTTTTTTCTCCAAAAAAAAAAAATTAAAAAACAAAACAAAAATTTAAAATAACAATTAGAAAATTTTGAACCCGATTTTTTTTTCACCAAAAAAAAAAAAATAAAAAAACAAAACAAAAATTATAAAATTTAAAAAAAAAATTTAAAATAACAATTAGAAATTTTTTTTTCAAAAAATGAAAACTGGAAAAAAAATAAATATTGTTTACCTAAAAATATTTAAAATTTTTATTTTGAAGTATAATTTGGTGAAGGGTATATATGATTCGGCACATCCGAATATAGCACTCTTACTTGCTCCTATTCAAATTCAATGGGAAAAAAACTCCCGCGGAATTTTTTATTCATAATTGTATGTATCTTGTTATATCGGACATATGATTTGTTTTATTTTTGTTAGACAGAACGGTGTGTCGACTCTATGTATAATTCTCTATGGCCTTCACCATCAGTAGTAAGGGTATTCCGTTTGTAATTTCTACATTTTTCTTTTGCGACCTTCCTTTATCATTTTCCTCTTCCGAAAATCACTTTTTTTAATGATAATTCATATTTATTTATCTATATCTATCTATATATATAAAAATGAAATTGTCCATGTATGTAATGGCATCACATGACAACGGCTGGAGCGATTTGGATGATTTTTTTTTATTCGATTGGAAATTTTCAGGAGATGTTTTGAAAAGAAAAAAATCAGAAATTCCGGGTAAAACTCGGATTTTTTTTTTTTGGAGTACAGTCAACTGTAATAAAAAAGCTCCCTAAAGTATGCAGTACAAATTTAGATGTTTTATTTGCAAATAAATAAGAACAGTCCGGTTAATTTGTGTTGGGGAATCTTGAAGAACTAAAATTAGAAAATGCTACCGGGCGTGGTCAACTAGTTGTATATAAAAATGAAATGGTCCATGTATGTAATGGCATCACGTGAGAACGGCTGGAGCGATTTGGCTGATTGTTTTTGTATTCGATTCGAAATTTTCAGGAGTTGGTTTGCAAAGAAAAAAATCAAAAATTCCGTGTAAAACTCTGAATTTAGATATTTTATTTGCAAATAAATATGGAGAATCTAGAAGAACTAACATTAGTAAATGCTACCGGGAGAAGCCGGGGCGGTCAACTAGTTTTCCATAAAATTTAGTGCCTCTGCGTCACGAAGATATTTTTGAGGCAAGTTGGCATTATAATTCAATGCAAATATTTATACTATTTTATAAATATAAAGTAAAAGCATTAATTTTGCAACATCAAGTGATTATTTCTTCAGATTCCGTGTAACATATTAATTCAAAAAATATTTAATAATTCTGTATTTCTGATATTAATTTCACAGTGTTTTTTATGTTAAAACATACATAATTGAAGTTTTCGGTCATAGACAATAACTAGATATGTAACTGAGAGCCAAAAACCTAAGTCTGTTGTATTGCATGTATTTTGTTTTTGTTTCACCCGTATGTGTGAAAAGATAATAATTGATTCCTTTCTCCTTCCGTTCTATGCGTTTATTCTATGTTTTTGGTACAGAAATTGATTAAACATTTTAGAAAAACAAATAATTACAATGAAATATAAATTTTACTTTGAAAACTGAAAGTGGTTTTATTCCGAAAGAAATTTTTGTTTTACTTTTTCTGAAGAAGTGAAATACGGAATTAATTCCACTTTCGATCGGAATTAAATTCTGTGACAGGCCAGATAGAATACGGTATTCGGGACCTAGAATGTGATGGAAATCGAGCGATTTCAAGAAAATCTTTTGAACCAATGTCTTAGTTCCTAGCAATATCAAGCCCAGATAATAAATAATTTAATAGAATTTAGGCAAAAAAATTTGATACAAATTAGTTCATATGATTGTGTGTATTTCATACACAATACAGAATTCCCAGTGTGACTTAAATATCATATCTACCATTATAAAGGCCTCAGTTTCTTCTTTCTAAATCCTCAGAGAAACTTACTAAAATTGTCGCACTCGTAATCGAAATAAATTTCGAACGCTTATTATACCAAAAATCAATTTTTAGTGGAAAAAACTCAAATATCTTAAATCGTTAATGATTTCGTAAATACTACGATTTTAAGGAAAATAAAGTCTATCTGTTATCACTCATATTTTATACCTAAAATCTGCTATGCCTAAAATCTATTTTTAGTGTATTTTATAACAAAAATAAATTTTTGATATAAAAAAAAACTCAAATGTCTTAAATCGTTAATAACTTTGTACATACTGCGTTTTTAAGGAAAATAAGCTCCATCAGTGATCACTCGTATTTTATACCAAAAATCGATTTTTAGTATAAAAAACTCAAATATTATAAATCGTTAAAAACATCGTAAATACTACGATTTTAAAGAAAATTAGATCAATCTTTGATCGATTTTAAGGAAAATAAGCTTAATCTGTGTCACTTATATTTAAATCGTTCATAATTTTGTAAATACTGCGATTTTAAGGAAAATAAGCTCCATCTGTGATCACTCGTATTTTAAACCAATCGATTTTTAGTATAGAAAACTCAAATATCTTAAATCGTTAATAACATCGTAAATACTGTGATTTTAAGGAAAATAAGCTCTATCTGTGATCACTTAAATAAATTGTTAATAACATTGTACATATATCCTTTGTGTCAACGGCAACATACCTGGGTATGTTTGTGTCAACGGCAACATACCTGGGTATGTTTTGCCTTTTCAAGGATCTACTTGAAATTTCGTGATATTCTAGCCAAAACTGTTTTACGTAATAGTCCCAAGTTTGGTTAGAATTGGATCATCCGTTTGAAAGATAAAGCCCATTTACAAAGTTGCACCCTTACGTCAACAGCATACATACCTAGGCATTTATAGTAAAACGCATGCAAACATAATTGTAAAGTATGTATAATTTATTTTGAGTTAATTTTTGTAATTATTTCATTATTATTATATAATTATTTGTAATTAAAATTATTGAAATTCAAATACATCTATTGCATTGCGGCAAGTCTTTGGAATGCTCTACGCACACTGGTTCGTTGCATAATGTACATGCTTTACGAGTAGGGCGTCGTTTCGAGCAGATGTAGCAATTCCCCTTTACTTTCAGACGGCCCGTACTATCACGTACCTCCGCTTCATGTGCTTCAGCATCCACAACTCTGATGGGCCCACCTTTTATGGCTTCCAAGGCGTTGCGCGTTGAAAAAACTCTAGATATTCTGCTGTTATTCGCCCTTCTCTCCATTTCTGGCTTGCATAGTTGCTCGCTTAGCTGATGGAGAAACATCCTACGGCTTCTTGTAGATGCCTTCAGTTGAGTGTTGTTGTCAACGTATATTACGTATGCAGCAAACGCAGCAACGTCCACAATATTATAAAAGAAAGCCAAAGGCCATCTATTTGTGCGCCGCCTAGTACTAAATTCGGACAAGCACCTGTCCATGTTATCAACGCCGCCTTTGGTTTTGTTGTAGTCCAATATAAGCAATGGCTTCTTCTTGGGACCGGCCGTTTCTGTTGTATAATGATTAGTGGACAACATTACAACTGCCTTGTTTTTCTTAGGCACGTACGAGCACATCGTAACGTGATTATAGAACCCAAACATTGATGATTCAACCTCACGTCGTTTGGGGTTGGCAAATGCTGCTGGCACGAATGTACGCCTTTTGTTGCAAGTACCCAATATAGATAAATTGTTGTAAATCATTAAAGATTTTGCCAAGTTGTAGCTGGTGAAAAATTTGTCACATACAATATTTCTTCCACTTCCACCAAAAAGGTTGACACATAAATCCTTTACTACTCTTTCGCCAACGTTGCTTTCACGTTCACCAGACAGTGCCATTCCTGTATAAAGTTGTCCCTGTAATGGATAGGACGAAATGGAGTCGCACACCCACCACACCTTTATCCCATATTTGGCAGGTTTTGATGGTATGTATTGCGTGAAGCCAGTTCCACCACGATAAGCATACAATTGTTTATCTATGGTGATGTTGGCTCCCGCCACGTAATTTCTACGAAGACAGCTGTTTAGCATCAAAAACACGTCCGATATTGCTGCTGCTTTGTCAGTTTGTTTGCGTTGCTGGCGTGTGTTTCCATTATCAAAACGTATGAAGCGGCTAATTTCCCAAAATCGTCGCACGCTCATTGCAGCACGATATAATGGATGTGATGTAGTTTTCCACAAATCTTTCGTATGCATGTAACCACAATGTGTAACGCCACTTAGCAAAAGTAGGCCCAAATATGCATCAAATTCACTTTTTGTTATGAGAATCCATGATCTCGGTTCTCTTGTTGGATGTTTTGCATTGTCATTATCATAGAATTGCATTGCCTTTCGATTTGATTCACGAATAATTATGTCGCATATTTCGTCTGACATTATCAATTGGAACGTTTCAGCAATGGTCAAACCTTGCGTTGCCCGTACTGGTCCAGATTTTACACTTCTTAGAATGTTGTGCGTACGGAATGTTACAGGTTGTGGTTGTATTGAAGACCAAACATTACCATCTCTGGCAGTAAAACATTCGCCAGTTTCAATTGGTGCACCTTCAAGTTCTTCATCAGAATCACTGTTGTCCTCGGGGTCATATTCTGGTAAGATGGGTTGTTCAACGTCTGAGTCATCACCAACAATATCACCTAATGCCTCTTCACCCACTATTGAATCGTGGTCACTTATTTCTTCTCGGCTTTCTTCAAGCGTCTGACGAATATATGCTTGTTGTTCTTCGTACGAAAGTGTGCTTAGTTGTCGTGAAGTAAGCCATTCACCATCTGCCATTTCACTTTTTTTTTTCTTTACACAAAATAAACAGAAACGTCTTTTCACTTCGAATCACAAATGTAAACAAAATTTGCTGACGAAATACAAAGCATAGAGTAACAAAGAGACGAGACGTAATTGTCATGAAATTTCTGCATAAATACATGTTTCTACCATATACATGTTTCTGCTAAATACATGGATGCAACCACTTTTTTCAACAAACAATGACTAAATGTAAGGGTAAAACTGGTTATCATAAAATGTTTGAACCTTTTGTCTATTTCTAACAAAATAAAAAATATAATGAAAAAAATTCCAACAAACGAGTTAGATATTACCATTTTTATGCTGACATGCCATTCCCCATAAAAAAAACGTATTTACATACCCAGGTATGTTGCTGTTAACGTGTGTAAAACAGTTCTGCTGTTAACATAAAGGTTAATAACATTAGTAGTGTTCGCGTACTTGATAATTTGTACAAATTATCACTGGAAGTTACTGGATTCTGTTCGTTTACTTTTAAAAACTTGTAACGAGAGAGCAAAAGAGTGTTAAAAGTGACAGTTCATAGATAGATAACATGATATTTTTTACTGGACATTTTTTGTCCAGTAAAAAATATCAACATAAAAATATGTTTAAAACATATGGTTGCAAATATAAACAAAACTAAAAAGTTGAAAATTAATACAATTTACAAGTTTGCAAAGTAAATATGTAAAATAACACAATACAAACGTTTTTAAATCAATTAATAATAGACAACTTAGTTTTACAAATTGTTGTTCGCGTACTTTTTTTTGTAATTTTTCAGATTGAGAGTAATTTATTTTTACTCTCTAAATTAAAGTTACTGGATATTTTTTACTGGAAAGTACGCGAACACACCTATTTTAAATACTGTGATTCGATGTTTGATATAAAAAACTCAAATATCTTAAATCGTTAATAACTTTGTAATTACTACGATTTTAAGGAAAATAAGCTCAGTCTGAGATCAATTGTCTTTTATATCAAAAATCGATTTTTAATATAAAAAACTCAAATATCTTAAATCGTTAATAACTTTATAAAAAAATCGATTTTTAGTACAAAAAAACTTAAATATCTTAAACCGTTATATACAAAGTTATTATATACTGCGATTATAAGAAAAATAAGCTCAATCGGTAATTACTTGTATTTTATACCAAAAATCGGTCTTATATGGGCAATTCCATATCATCGTACTGACTTTTGTACGCAAAAATAAGAGCATCTGAAAAATAATTTAGTCCTTATGTTCCATTCAGAGGGTACTATATGTTAAAATAATAAAAAATTCTTTCGAAACATTGTTGTCCAAAATATCGAGCGAAATAAGGGTATATCGTACGTGACATAAAACGGAAGTCATTTTGAGATACATGTAGAAATATGCGAAAATTTTCGAATCGTGAGAGGCATTATGTTTTCTTTTAATTTCTTACATTAAACGAAATATTTTTCTTTATAATCCGTCATATTTAAATAAAAACAATCTTTGGATGATTTTATAATAAATAAAATTTAATATCGTACGTGACATACCGTACGTAAACAATATATATTCTGTAAATATACATATGTATACAATAACTAAAAAATTAATAGAAAATATACATTCGGTTTCAATAACCAATTTTATAATAGCAAATAAACAATCAGAGTCAAATTCATTTCACACTATATGCTAATTGGCAGCTTAGTTTTAACCGCAATTTTAGCCTAAAACTAATTAAATTAAAAAATTAAATATAGTCAGTTGAAACTATTATTTTTGCCAATAAAATGTTGTAATAAGCTCTAAATACTTACACATAGTAATATTTTAGTGTTTTCTCCTATTCAAATCATCTTGAAAAAAAGTTTCAAGGGCTCGTGGAATTGCCCATATGGGAGCTATGACTAATTATGAACCTATTAGACGACATGAATTCAGTATATATAAAACTTATTTGGTATATATAAAAACATTTACGACCAATATAAAACCATTAAAACCGATTTCAGCTAGTTTCAATAGTCTTCGTCCTAGGGCCGAAAAAAATGTATGTGACAAAAAAATTTCACCAATTATAGATAATAGTTTGCGAGTAATGATAATTTACTTCTGATGAAATTTACAGAAATCAAATATTTTATAAAATAACAAAATAGTTTTAGCAGCATGCCACTCCCACAAGCCAATATTTTTATCTAATTTGTTGGCTACCTTAGTTTCAATATGTTGAATGGCATTAAAAAATTGGACTTTTGGCCGGTGAATTTAAGTTCTGAGCCACCGTGTGTTGTAGTGTCATGTCAAAAGCTATCGATGGCACAATATCGGCCTACCCTAACGTACATAATACATACATATATAGTAACAAGATTTATCATTTCAAAAAAGTTTGGTTTTTTAGTATCAAAAATTCATTAAATGCATCGAAAACATTTTTTTTTCATTGCAATTTCGATTTATAAGAGATTTCGTTATTGAAAGATTTTGTAACTTCATACACATTTATCGCTCAGCAGTTCTAGTTGACTATACAACTGAACTAGTGATTTTCATATCATTTAGGTTGAAAACAGGTTGTATATATAGCTATGTGACTAGTTATTTTAACATGTCCATTGACCCTTTTGGATTACTTAGAGACAAATGCACTAAACAATTAACGTTTAAAGTCACAACACTATAGATTACTTAGGAACACTTAAGTGACAACAGACTTTACGCTTTACGTTACCAGGGATGTATAAAGCAAACAATTCGCACTTGATCAACAAGAGGGTATTATCTCAAAATTTTTAAAATTTCACTTTTTTCAAGAAATCAACTAACAACATCAATATCTATCTACTGTACAAATTTCAACGTATTCCGATTACTCCTTCATCTCGAAAACAACATTTGAGACCATTTTCGTGATAACGTAGTGACTACTTTTATACAACAAAAAGGTATTATTTTAAGTTAATACAAAAGTTGAAGTAGAAATGCATCGTATATTTTCATAAAAAAGATATTATTTTGAGTTGAGCCTTTATTCTTGTTAAAAATAATCAAATTGTTTTATTTATATTTGGTTGTATTTTGAGTTGATACTGTTTTGTTGATAAAATTGGTTTTACTTTATGATTTTAATTCGAAATGTGACTCTTTTTATAATAAAATTTTTCACATTTTTTTGCAATAATTGGAAAAATTTAAAAGAAAAACAATGTAATTATATTTTTAAACAGAATTTACATACTATGATGTATTCAGATTTTCAAATTCTCTTAAAATGTAACCGCAAACAGTTTTTATCCTCTACTGAAAATTTAATAATTTTGGGTTAATACCCTCTTGTTGATAAAGTGCGAATTGTCTTCTCTCTAAGATCCAAGATATAAAAATTGGAGTCAGCACATAACCCAGTAACACGAAGTCTGGTTATGTGTTAACTAATAGTTATACTGACAGTTTTTATACAAAATTATTGTTAACCGACAGCATAACTATTAGTTAACGTATAACCAGACTACGTGTTAATAGGGGTAAGGGATACATTTACTACTTTCTTAGCTGCTGGCTTATTACGACATGAATATTATTATACCCTTCACCTTCGTGAGAAGTGTATATATAAATTTGTCATTCCGTTTGTAATTTCCACAATATAATTTTCCAATCCTATAAACTATATATATTCTGGATCCTTATAGATAGTGGAGTCGATTAAGCCATGTATGTCTGTCTGTTGAAATCAATTTTCTGAAGACCCCAGATATCTTCGGGATCCAAATCTTCAATAATTCTGTCGTACATGTTTTCGAGAAGTTTCCTATTTAAAATCAGCAAAATCGGTCCACAAATGGCTGAGATATGAGCTAGTTTCTTACTTGTCAGTTAAGTCATTAATATATGGATATCTAATGATAGACATTTCAAAGACCTTTGCAACGACGTATATAAGACCATAGTTGGACCTACAATGGTTAAAAATCGGAATAAATATTTTTTAACCCGGATTTTTTTTCACCAAAAAAATTTAAAAAACAAAAAATTTTTTTTAAAATTTAAAAAAAAAATTAAATTCATAATAAAATTTTTTTTTTAAAATATGTATTTTGAAGAATAATTTGGTGAAGGGTATATAAGATTCGGCACAGCCAAATATATTACTTGTTTTTTTATTTATTTATATATTTAAAAATTCATATTACATAGAAAATATTAAGGTTGGATTCTACTTTACAGCACGATCAAAATATTGATGATTTTAAAAGGCAAGTCGCAAGATAGATGATTTAAGATTATGGCTTTAAACAAGTATTATATTTAATATATTCATCGTTTTCTCAGAGGAACAATTATAATTTTAAAACTTTAACTATTTAATTCCTGACATAATTTAAAGAGTCCTAACCTGGGAACACTGTTGTATATTTCTTGGACTTTGTTAATTATTTTATATTTCTGCACAAAAATATAAGTGCATATTTTTGAATTTTTAGGTCATATTTTGATTTTTTAAAGCATATTTTAGGCGCATATTTTCCAATAATAAATGCATGAAAATCCGCCCCCTAGTGATGACCCATTGCAACACGATGTCGTCTCAGATAAACAGGCAATACGAAAGATTTACCGCAAATGTCACACCTAGAAAGATTCTCGCCTGTATGATTACGCAAATGTAGTCTCAGATAATCCGAATGCGCAAATGTTCTCTGACAAAACTTGCACTTGTAGGGACGTTCGCCGGTGTGTATGCGGTTATGAATAGTTAATTTATAGTTTTGCGGAAATCCTTTACCGCATACCGTACATTTGAAGGGCCGTTCACCAGTGTGTGTTCGTCGATGTTTATTTAAATCGGTTTTACATACGAAGGCACTTTCGCAAAAATCACACTTGAAGGGTCTCTCACCCGTGTGCAATCTAAGGTGTAATGTTAGACTTGAATTGGGCGACAAGTATATTCCACAAATGGGACATAACGATTTATTTCTCCCGCTTGATCTGGGCTCTTCGGAAACATTTGAATTGGAAATGTTGACTGACGTTGAAAACAATTTGTTGTGACCTGTACTGTCACAATGTTTTTTCAGATAGCTGGAACATACAAAACTTTTACCGCAAATATCACACTTGAAGGGTCTATCGCCAGTATGATAACGCAAATGGAGTTTCAGATAGGACGAATTGTTAAATGATTTCTGACAAATTGTGCACTGGTAAGGACGTTCGCCAGTGTGCAGACGCGTGTGTTCTCGTAATAAGTATTGTCGTGCAAATCCTTTATCGCAATGTAGACACTTGAAGGGACGTTTGCCAGTGTGTGTGACTTGGTGATTCTTTAACTCGATATTGCGTAAAAAGGACTTTTTGCAAATATCACATTTGAACGGTTTCACACCCCTGTGCTTCATCATGTGTACCTTAAGGACTGAACCTTTTTTGAAGTACACCCCACAAATTGTACATGTCTCTCCTTTTGTTATTCTTGATGGTCTGCTAACTTTTGCATCGTCGTTATTTGATGATGACTCCATAGTATTGATCTCGATTGGCGCAGACTGATTATAAATCGCTACATCCGTTGCTTTTCCCCATTCTTTGGGAGTATGAAATATAGCTTGATGATTATCTAGATTCTCTTGCCACATAAATTTAAAATGGCACTGATCACATTCGTAAATCTTTTCATCATTAAAACACTGCGTATCTTTATGATAATCTAAAAATTCCTAAAAAGAAAAAATAAAAAAATAAAAAATTTAATTTTAAAATTTTTACAAAATGTGCACATAACTCTTTTGTGCATATACCTCGCTTTATGAGAAGTTAATACAATATGTGTGTAATGTATATAATTTTCTACATTGACATTAAGTTCATTTTTGCATATCAGTAACTATTTTCGAGATTCATTGTGATCATTTCGCATAACTCCTGCAATTAAAGCGATAGTTGCACGTCCCATTATTCGTTAAAACAGCTTTTATGCCAAAATCCCTTTCTTATGCCATAAACGATTTAATTAATTTTTGATCAAAAACGGGCATTAGTTAAATTATTTCTTATTTCTTTTCATATAATCATATAACACATAGCTCTATTTGTTAATGCTTAAACCAATAAGTTAAGTTTCATAATGTTCTGATATGAGTGTGTTAATCTAAAGTCGATGGAATGTAACTAACATTTTGACTAACAATATAAACTACATATTGGTCTTGTTTCATTGACGTATATTTCTCCAAATTTTAGTTTATATAAACATTTTATTTATTTTTTTTATTTATTATTTATTCATTCATGTAATATAGAACCAAAAAGGCCATACAAAAATTCATATTACATAGAAAATAACCTGAGCAAAAAATGCACTAATATTATACATTAAAAATAAGTAAATAATAATACAATGTTCCCTAAACGGCTCCCCAGCCATAACCAAACTAATATAATCATCGATACAAAAGCAATTAATAAGAAATAACCAGTCCAAATTAGTGGTTCATGGTAATAATTGAAACAATAATAACCAAAAACAGCAGATTACTTAATAAAAGCATAATAGTAAACTAAAACAAATATGCATATTACAAAGTTATGAACTATTTAACTGTAAAAAATTAAGTAATTTATGCTTAAAAACATTATTAGTATGAGAAAAGATTCTCAATTCATTTGGTAGATTATTCCAGCAGCGTGCAATTCTTACAAAAAAAGATCTCTCATAGAATGAATAAACAATTCTATGCATTATAATCTGCGGATTGCGGGTAGAACGACTGAATGTAAAGCTTCTATATAATGGTGCAGGCTTGTGAGGTTTCATTATTTTATAAAAAAATAGCAACGAACGAACCTTTACAAAAATAGTAAAGGGGCATCCGAGAAATAAGGAAACAAAACCAGAAATATGCTCATATCTCCTAACATTATACACGAACAATCGTGTTGACAATACAATTTAACTTGGCAATATTAGTAGTAAGTGTACCCGAAATAACTTCCAGGCAATAAAATATTTGAGGCATTAACAGTGAATAAGCCAGCTTAAACCTTACATGAAATGGCAAATATAAATTAGTGGAAAAAATTCTACGTAGGGTCATCAAGATTCTAACAAGAATACGATCAATATGGCAATCAAAATTTAATTTATTGTCAAGTAAAATATCAATATTGGTTAACAAACTCCACTCGTACAACATTAACAACAATATTAAAATCAACAACGAATCGATCCGAAGGTCCAACTGACATTGCTTTGGTTTTTGCATAATTAATAGTTAAACTGTTTTCATTAGTCCAATCAGATACATATACACATAAGACTGAAATTAATGTTATTCTCCAGAACATAGTCACGATCACATTTAAAAAGTAAAATCACATCATCTGCGTATAAAAATGACTTACACATAGAAGAATTTACTTTAGAAGGTAGATCATTTATATACAATATAAACAGGATCGGGCCAAGAACTGATCCCTGAGGAACACCAGAACTTAAAGAAAGTAAGTTTGAACTAAGAAACAAACTGCCTTATATCCTTAAGATATGACAATATTAGTCTACAACTCGATTTAGAGAATGCAAATTGTTCACTGAGCTTATTAATCATTAAACATTAATTGAGACAATCAAAAGCCTTAGAAATATCCAAGGATACAAGAACATTACGTTTATCATCATTCACAATAGATCTAATAGATTCAGTAAGATTCAAAAGTAACGACGAAGTATTAAAACCCCTACGACTCATAACTTCTAGAACCTCGTCTTCATTCACACAACGAAAAGAAAACGAATTTTCCTTAAACAAGGAGCTATCAATGTCAACAGGCACTCCAGAACCAGAACTACCAATGTTAGCAAAATAATTATTTAAGTCATCAACATTTAAATCATGATACGATTCACCATCATCCAAAGTTCCAGAGTACTTGAGCAATTTCCACATATTCGTATTATTAAGCTCCCTAAACAATGAGGAATAATAGCTAATTCTTTCTTTACAAATAATTGCTTAGCCTTATTTTGGTATTGGTAAAAAAATTCTCCATTTACTAGGTGACATATTAATTTTGTAATCAGAAAAAGCTAATTCCCTTATTGACCTAGCCAACACAACATTTCTTTATTTCATCAAACTATTCTCATTATGTTGTACCTTCTTTCTAACAATAGGTACAAACGATAGTAAATTATTAAGCAAATGATAAATATTGGAGCAAATCTGATCCACGTTGTTAGAATTAAAAATAAGTGACGAGTCAAAAGCAGCCAAAAAAGTAAGCAAATTATCCCAATTAATATTATTGTAATTATAATACTCAATAACTTCTTCAACATTGAGTAACTTAAAGTTGAAGGAGGCACATATCAACGCGTGGTGCGAAATTGCAGGACATTGAAACTGATTAGAAGAAGTAAGTATTAAGCTATCACTTACTACATATGTTGGGAATAATTCCTCATGTTTATTATTTTAATTTTATTTTTTTTTCTATTTTAAAAATTAATTTAAAAAGTGATATTTTTAGAGCTAGTTTCTGGGATAAAGATAATCTACATTCTTCGTTTAAACCTAAATTAAACTAAAAATTGTGTTTCTCACTTATTGTTTATATGATATATAATCTAGGTTTAACTGAGCATCATTGATGAGTTAAACTGAGCATCATCAATGATGCTCAGTTATTTTGAGGAATAAACATGTGATTTGGCTGAAAAGTATGGCAATGCTAACAAAATTAATCCACTAACGAAAAACACAATCATTGGTTAAATCCCGGCAAAATATGTTTCAGGTTTAATATAACAGCGTGTTAAGCTAAGTTTAACTGACAAGTAAGAAACTAGCTCTTAGACACTTTTTAACCCTCCGTTAGTCGCAATCATTTTCAATTAAGATTAGTCGCAATGTATCAAATAGATATCAATAAAGAAGAAGCCGCGTTTGAAAATAATCTCTTCACTTTTTATTTCGTAAACATACAAACAATATTAAATTCAAAGTAGTTAATAGAAAAATTCAGTAAAAATATACTTTTTATAAAAAAATAGCTTCAAAATTAGGGCATTTAAAAAAATTTACAATAAAAAAAATTGTTGCTGTATTAACCAGATCAATTGCGACTAACGGAGGGTTAATTACTTTTTTTATTTAATTTAATTGCAGAAATTTACCCCTAGCAACGAGGGGGAGGGGTATGGTCACGTCGGGATATTGTTTTTTATTAGCTGAATGATGAGACTTAACATTCATACCAACATTTTTCAGATATTCCACCTTTTTTACATATAAATTTTTTTTGAAAAGTTTGATTTTTACTGTTTAAAAAATCGAAGAACGGAGCGAAATGAATTAAAACAAGTAAACATGTTATATTCGTATTTACTTACCTGTGAGACTGTTCTAAATATACAACGTTCACACTTTAGCTGTAGCAATTCATAATTATGCATAGATCGCTGATGTTGAGCTATTTGATATTTTCGCATAAACGACTTACTGCACATGCAACAGCTGTAGGGATATAAAGTCTGTATATTGTCTCCTTTATGTTCATCCGCTTCTTGCTCATCTTCTAATTCTGTTTCAGAATCTAGATCTAAATGCAATTCGAATCCTTTTTGATTTGTAATTGAGTAATTCGCCAGTGAATGTGAATTAGCGCACGATGTATGTGGATTTGTAGGTGAAAAATGTTCACTTAATTTTGCCATAGTTTCAAATGTTAGGCCACATAGTTTACATTTAATTGTTTTGTTACCGTTTGGCCACCATGTAGAATTTACTATACTTTCAACAGTCTTGACATCAGCTGGTGTTACACTGTGTCGACCTAAGTGCTCTTTAACATCTTCAACACTAAAGAAAGTTTTTGGGCACAGGAGACAGTAATAAATTTGAACATCGGTTGTCATGTGATTCTAGAGTGAAAACGCATTATTAACCTTAAGTAATTTTATTTTCGTATAGTTATTAAAATTAATAAATATGTATGTAGATGATTTTACCTGTATTTCTTTGTGTTTCAATAGATTATTTGCGGTCCTGCAATTACTATGTGTCACTAAATGCTCTTGATATTCTGCATTTTCCTCGAATTCCAGTTCGCATATGTTACATTTTAGTTTATCTTTAGGAATAGTGGGCCAGTTCTGCGGTGTTTTTTTTGTGGCACACTTGTGTTTTTCCAAATTTTCCGGCCAAACAAACTTGGCCGGGCAACTTGAACAAGGTAAAACTTTATTTTTATTTCGGCAATGCGTTTTTCTGTGATCTTCGTACATTTTTATTGAAATAAATTCCAATTTGCATCGTCTACATTTCAAAGGGATGTCTTCTTTGTTATGACATTCTTTTAAATGGGAGAAAACTTGGTATTTATACAAGAAATCTTCAAAACACAATTCACACTTGTATTTGCCAACACGCTCTGCTGTTTCTTCTAGCAAATCTTCTGCTTCTGTATCACTAACAGACATTTCATAAAAATGTTCATTTAACACTTTGTAATATTTGAACCAATCTTCCTCACGAATATCATTGCATATACTTTCCTTGAGAACATCCAAATCAATCATTTCTGGAAATAAATGCTGGACAATATTACTGTCCAAGTCTAAGCCACGAAGAGAGTTTACATCCCTGTGATTTTCCAAGTGCTGACGAAGTTCTTTAGTTGTTGTAAATGTTGTATCACACAATTTACATTCGACCAGATACCAAGCTGCAGGCTTGCTGTATAAACGATCTCCAAATAATCGTTGTATATGCTTAGAGTTTGAGCCGAGTGATTCACTTGGATGTATACGTTTAAGATGTATTTCTAAGTCGTTTTTGCAGTTAAAATGTTGATCACAAAATCCACAAGGATATATGGTTTCATGTGAGTGTATTGCAAAAATATGCCGACGACAATTCCTTCGTAACGTAAATGTTTTTTTACATATAGGACATACGAAACGATTGTTGACTTTTTCGATTAGATATTCTGACAATTCTGTTAGTGGGATTAGTTGTCTATACGAAAATAAAATTAGTTAAATGCATATGTAGATATATAGTTTAGTTTTCTCAAATGTATTACTTAACGAACCTATAAGCTGACTCATAATCATAATCACTTTCATTGGATGACGAGGAGCTGAAAAAAATTCAATTTAGAATTAACATGTATTTCTATTATCCTAACCATTATCTAACCTATCTTTATTTTGGCTAGAGTGTGAGGCTTTTATATGTCGACGACAATCTTTTTGAAACTTAAATGATGTCTTACATACGACACATTGAAAATGATTGTTCACTTTCTTGATTAGCGCATAGTCTGAATCTTTCTCAAATGTAGTTTGTTCGCTCGGTTGGCTATAAGTAAATTAAATAATATTTAAAGTACAGCTTAATATTTTTAGTTAGTGTGTTTTTTGCATTATTCAACCTTTTTGAAATATTGTTTTTAGACAAGTTATCACTTTCATCGGACGATGAGGAGCTGAAATAAAATTCAAATTATAATTATAGAATTTGTATAAAATCATTATAATACCTGAATTTATTTTCGTCATCGTTTGAACTTTGATTATTTTGTTCAGTTAGTGATCTATTAATAAAAAAAATGTTTTATTTTAGACAATAGTATTGTAGTTAAAAAATACCTTTGGATTTCTTCCATTTGCACTGACATTGAATTTTTACCCTCATCACTCGTTTCTATAAAAGGGTCATGACCGTCTGAAAATACAAAACTGTTAATCTTGATTGTAATTATATGTATGTATATTAGCAAAAATCTGTACACCTATTTCAACCAGAGCTTCAAACTAATTAATTAAATAGAAATTCATTTCATAAAATCATTCCCGACAAAACGAATTCTTTAGCTTCATTCAATGGCTTTATTTGAATATAATTCATTCATTGTTGAATTATGTAACTCAAAATGTAATTCAATTGCCCCCATAAGCTATCATATCGTTCTCTGGTTTATTGGGATAACTTATAAACATTACGGTCTTTTTTCATTCTCCGTTAAGATATAAAATTTAATTTGATTTTGAAAATTTTAATTATTTCGATAAATAACTGTACTTATTTTTAGGCGAATTCTATTGCGTTTTTATTAAATTGTTGTTTTTATTTTATTTATTTTAATAAATTAAACTAAAAATACAGATTCACCCCGTGAAAAAAAATAAGGACACTTCATGTTATCTTCAAAATAGTAATAAAAAATAAATTCAAAATAGATTTGTAATACTTTCAGTTCTAATATGGCTAATATTTTGTTGATGCGCCATTGTTGCTTAAAACTGTTTGGCATCGTCTGGGCATAGAATCGACAAGTTTTTGACAGGCTGTTACCGGTATATCATTCCACGCATCCTGAATTAATTCCCAGAGCTCATCGCAATTTGAAGGACACTTTCCTCTGATTGATGTTTTGATTATATTCCACAAATTCTCAATCGGATTTAGATCTGGAGACTGTGCGGGCCAGTCTAATAAATTGATTTTGTTGTTCTCAAACCACTTCTCAGTGTGTTTGGGGTCATTATCCTGTTGGAATACCCATCGAAGTGGCATATTTTCTTCGGCATACAATTCTGGAGGATTAAGATAAAATCCGTTGCTTTCATAATACCCTGTATACGATATAGTGGCCCAATGCCATAGTAGGAAAATGATCCCCAAACAACGATATTAACACCACCATGCTTCACCGCCTTGAGAGTGTACACGTGGTCGTATGCTGTATTAATTGGTATTATTACAGTATGAAGACCTCGATCTGAATTAAATAAATTAATTTTCGTCTCATCCGACCAACGAATATTTCGCCATTTCTCTTGAGACTAGCCAGAGTGGAATTCAGCAAATTTTAACCTTTGTTGCACGTTATTTTTAGACAAAATTGGTACTTTTCTAGCACTGCGAGCTTTAAGGTTGTCTTTGATAAGTGATTTCCGAATTGTTAATGAGTCGATGTTAATGTTCTAATCATTTTTTATTTGGTTAGACGAAATAAGTGGATTCTTTTTAACACATCGAACGATCTTTCGTTTTACTGCAGGTGTAACTTTCGGTTTTCTACCACGTGTTTCTTTAGTAGGAATCCATTTGACTGCATTTTCAACCATGGTTTTTGAAATTCCGAGCAACATTGAAATTTTTCTATAAGAATTTCCGGCTTCACGCAACTTTTTGATATTTTGCCGTACTGCTGGGCACAATGCTTAGATTTTCCCATTTTTCTCCAATTGGCTTAAACAAAATAAATTATTTTCATGTTCGAATTTAAATTAGAACACTCTTCTTAACTTTTATACACAAAATAATAACTTTTACAATATGTTTATTTTCAAATTGATGCGCTGTCCTTATTATTTTGCACAGCTTAAAACAACCGCTCAAGAGTAATAAAAATAAAATTGCAGTAAAAATATATTTTTATCAAAAAAGCATAAAACTTAGGAAATTTTTTAAAAAATAGGGAAACACATGTTTGCTTGTATAAACGATCAAAGATCAGTTGCGAATAACGAAGGGTTAAAATTGTTAAAAGCATTGCTATTAATTAATTTCCTGAACATTTTCATAGGATTCGGTTTATTTTCTTAAATAAAAGGACAATTAAGTTAGTAGTTCTTTTCATTTATCATAAATTATTTACCTGTATTTTCCAATTTTTGCAGTTTATTATTCTCACAGTAAACAATGTCGTATGGAACAATCTGCGTTTCTTCCACTTTAATTTCCGGAATTACCATCTCCAACGGCAAAACATTAGCAGACTCTGCCAGACAATCAGTAAAATTGTCAATTTCATTTGAAACCCCATTCTCACATCTTCCCAATAATTGAGAGTATTTTTTATTCACATTTTGTATCTGCAGTATAAAATCATAGAAACTTATAATTTTATCCAAACATTTACAGCACACAGTCCTTGGTAGTAGTAGCTCATCCTCGATAGCCTATTGGGAAAAATATGAACGATTTTATGACTGTATATGTACTATTATATTATCGTTTATGTACCTGAAACTGTGCAATTTCCTTTAATAAATCACGCCAGGTTTTTGAGTTGCTGCATTCAGCTGTAAGGGAATAAACTGATTGTCCTGGATCAAAGCATGTACGACATTTATATTGAATTCCATTTATAAGACACTCATTATTAATATAATTGCTCATTTTATGGAATTATTTATTTACTTTTCCTTCAATGAAAAATGTCTAATTTGTGGTAAAAATTGTTTGTAATTTTTATGATAAATTAATGCACAAGGCGAATTCATACAAGGTGGTGTCAGTTCTACAAAAACAACGATTGGTCTTAACCAATGTCAAAAAACCAAAATGAAAAATTAAACAAATAAGTATTTAAACTTAATATAGTGTAGATAATTGAATAGTGAGGGCTTTAATTATTTATGTAAACAATAAATTTTTTGTTAATAAGCTTAGTAAATGTAGATATTTAAATATAAAAAAAGGTTTGGCAGTTGTTAGAACCAAAAAGCGAAAACAAAATTATCAGCTGTTTGACTGACTCCACCTTGTATAAATTCGCCTTGTTAATGCAATAGAGTTGTGAAAACATTGAGTTCTGGGTATTCCATACCATGATACCATCAGTGATGCCAGATTTTTTCAGAAATTCCTACGCATCAGCCATGAGTGAGTGAATGAATGAGTCAGGCCTTGTATTTTTAAATATATGTATAGATTTTTAAAAAAGGCCCAAAAAGTCGATCGTACGTATACTTTAGTAACTGTGTGTATATATATGAATTCGCCTTGCTTCCGACCATAGACAAAAACAGAAACGAAAAATTAAAAAATGTGTATTAAATGTTAAAATAGTATAGATAATTAAATATGTATTTTGTTAATAAACATAGAATATGTATGTATATATTGAAATATAAAAACAAGCTTTGACAGACGCTAGAACCAAACAAGCGAAAAAAAGTATTTGGTGATCCAAACACCAAATATTTTAAAATTTTTGTATTTTTTTATTTCTTTAATATATTTTCAACATAAATCCAATTTTTTCATTTAACAATTAGCGGGACAATCCCACTAACTACGCTGCCCTACGTGATAGCAAAAATCACTAGTTCGGGACAGTCACCAAGAACTGCTGGGATGTGTAATATTTTTGTTTGATTTTATTTCCAATTTCCTCTTTATATTTCTCTATTCCTCCTACATTTATGAGTGGGACTGTTGTTTTCTAAAAATTTAAATTTGTTTCTTTTTTGGTACGAGGATTTAGTATTTAGGAAACAATACACAATACGAGAAAATTAGGGAAAATACTAAACCAGGTAGTTGATTAGAATCTGTTAAACATCTGTCAATTTGACATGTGTTTGTTGTTGCAAAAATACCGCATACCCAAAAAAAAAAACACCAGGCAGATATTGACAACACATACCACCAGTATCCTTTTAAAAACCAAATGCCTGTTTTTGTACATACATATTGTTGTTAAAATGTATCTACCTCTTTTGATGTATCCTGCGATATACTAAATATACAATTTTTAGAAAATACTAGTTAAATTAAGCGATATACATACAAACATATACATGCAAACATATATATTAAATATTTAAAAAATGTAAAACAATAACAAAAACGGTATTTTCATTTTGAAATTATTATGTGAACAATATGAAATGGAACGAACCGCATAAGAGATAATTCAGTGGCATCTTTATATGTTTACTTTCTAACAGTGGCAACACTTGCTTTATTTCCCGTGCAGTGCTACCACTGACGATATAACCACGTTTGGTGTCAGCAGTTTTTATGCTTACACGAGCAAATCCATTTGTTATATGAAATTTATTAGTTGCTTGATGGGGGGTCATCAAACAAAGTAAATGCCATAAAAATACACGGATATGTGTGCAATTTGTTCGCTTACAGCCAAATCTGCTCATGATGAGATTCACTTGTAATTACATATGTATATCGTGTGTATTTTTTCCTTATATTATGACAACAGCTTGTATTTAATTTTGTTTTTGATAGCACTCTTAATTATTAGCATACAAACGTTAATAATTTTCTGAACAATATGGGCATCATTGTATAGTGCTTCAGTGCTATCTTTCATTTGATATATAATATCGCTCATTTGCTGCAACAACGTAATAATTAAAAAAAAACTAAATTTCAAGTTAATAGCACCATTGCATAGAAAATAAGTTGTTTTAATAACTGACAATGTCTTGTGAACTAGCTTCTAAAATTACACATAGGATCGCCATACAAGCACTTTGTCCTAATTTCATAACCTATTGTCTATTACTTTCAATAACGTATTATTTTAGTTGTGCGTTGCCGCTTGTGCGTTCAACATCGTTAAATTATCAAGAAAAGTGACATATTTTCTTGTTTATTTTCCTTAATAAAAATTAAAAAAAATATAACGGTTTCAAAATTAAAAATGTGTCTTCTGAAAAATTAAATTAAAGATATGACGACGTTACAGCATATAAGTGATATGTTAAATATTATTAATATTGTGAACCAAAAACTACCAGAGCAGAAAATCCCTGCGCCCGGCCCAAAACCGGTAATACGGAAAATGTGAATTTTTACAGTAAAAAAATTATGAAAATTGTTTGTTCCAATTTGGGGCATCTAAAATTAATATAGTTAAAACACTATTATGAAGCATTTGTAATTTAGGTATCATCCATGTGTAATTTACAATTCATTTACTGGCAACACTGTTCTCGTGTCTGACGTCGAATCACAGACGTATTTCGTTCATTAAACAATTCTCCCAATTTTTGCAATTAAAAAGAATTTATTGTGCAAATCGTTAACTTGTTTAAGTTAAGCTCCAAAGTGATTACAAATTAATAAAATATTCATCAAATAACAGAAATAATCAAAGAAAATATTATAAAGTAAATGAAAGAAAAATTAAAAAAATTATAATTGAAAAAAAAAAAATTGCATTGTCGGTGTTTTGCTTGCTGCCTGCAACTTACAACAAAGGTGTCGTCTCTTTCTACCGTAAAGCGTAAGCGCATGCAATTGACAGTTAACGGCTGATGAGAGTGGGAAAGAAAATATAAACGAATTATTAGAAAAAAAGTAGTAAATACCAGACACGGGTTTCATTGATACAAAGTGGAATTAAAACGTGGATAATAGTTTTTTTTTGTGAAATATTTTTGACAAGTGGCTGTTTATCAATTTGTGAATGATGAAAAAAGAACAATCGCCTTTTCAAGATTTGTATTGATAGTAAACGATTGTAAGAAAGTAAAATTAAATATTTCGAAACAAACTAAAAATAAAATTAATAAATATTAAAACCGCTGCTGTATTAATAACACAAAACATTTCATCTAATAAACATAATTATTCAATATTGTGTTTTCTTTTGTTTTTATGAAGTGAAGTGACAAATTATTGTTGGCGTTAGTTTTACCAAGCTATTGCAAATATAAAAAAAAACAAATTACATATTGTATGTTTTAAAACAGCTAATAAAAAATTAAAAATAAATAAAATTAAACTATAAAATATATAGTAATTCGCTTTAAAATTGTATTTATATAAAATAACTATTAATTGAAACGAGTCAGCAAGAAAATGTTTGTTTTTTTAAAGAAACTAATAATGAGTGATCAAAAGTGAAAATTGGCGTTGAATGTATTTTTATTATTGCTTATAACTACATAATAAAACAACAAATTTCATAATACATAGATATTTATTTTTGTTTAAAGTGTGAGTAAGTTTTTGATTTTATTTTTTAATTAATATTGATCTTATTTAATTATTTTTCAAAACTATCAAAAATCTTTAAATGCAATTAAAATATGAATGAATATTCTCTCATTTAACAATTTACACTTGCACGTGCTCTTCTTCAATATGAAGAAGAGCTCGTATATGCCTGAATTCGCCACCGACACCACCTTGTATATAAATTCGCCTTGCACAGACGTATCTCGTTCATTAGTTTAATCAATCTGGCAACTTTATACTCGTCCGGCTCAACATGAGCAGCTCACATGCTCAAGCCTGTGTAATTCTTATGGAAGTGTTTGGCTCATAGACCCCCCAAATCTAACTTCAATAGGAAAAAAATAAAAAAAAATGGTTTTGCTGATGTCAGCCGCTCATGCAGTTGCCAGTGCCAACACCACGACTGTCAAACTTGTTTTATATGCGAGGGCTGTTTACTAAGTTATAAAATTCCCACGGCCAAAATATAAATAGGATTACAAATAATTTGGGTCTGGAACTATATTACCTGTACAACTGATATGTATTTGTCGTATTTTTGTTGTTTTTTTTATCCAGATTAGACAATATATACCTCACTGGATAGCTTTTTATAATAACTTTTACAAGATATATTAAAATTATTTAACCCATTAGGGTATAAATTCAATTTATTGTGTTTTTATTATCCAGATAATTCTTTAATATATGTATGTAAGATTAAAGGTATGCATTTGAATAATATTCATAAGATGCCTTCATATAATATATCATACTTTCAATTTTACATTTTTAATACTAGAGTTAAATCCAATTTTTATTTTAAGATATATTTTTATCACTTTAACGGTCTTATGCAACAAAAATTAATGCCTGGCAATAAACAAAATTTAGCCTATGTCTACACATGATACTTTTTTGTCATTATCAACATCAAAATGGTTGCCAAGATAAAAAATGTTGAGGTATAGTCTCCATTTATTAGTATTATTGCTTCATTATGATAAAGTTGTTGGTGATTTTGCTCAGACAACATTGTCTGGCAAAAAATAAAATCGAGATTTTAAAAGTCATGTGGTTATATGATATATTAAATTAAAACTGTAAATCATTATTACGCTCATTTTCGTAATATAATACATAAAATAAAACTTCGGATCGGATATAATTTGGAATGCGTTATATCCCATTTTAAAAGTTATAAAATATGTTTCGATTCTATAACAAATATCATAGATAGGTACATATTATCAAATTGTTTTTGGTTTTTATTTTTGAATTTATGAAAAAAAATAGTATTTCTACTTTAGAGGTCCTTAAAATGGAAAATATGGACCGCTGAACGGTTTTTATCTCTTGGAGCCCATGAACTAGATTTTTATCAAAACGTTATTGATATACAAAAATGATTTTAGTATAGCGATGCCGTTGTTCGATTTGCGACCCCATAAAGTATATTACGGATTGTTGTAGATAGCGAAAATCAATATAGCCATATCCATCTGTCCGTATGTCTGTTGAAATCAACTTTTTGAAGCACCCAAATAACTTAGAAACATGATGATACATCAATATATCGGGTAACGGTCCTAGTTCGGTAGTGATATAACCAAAAATCACAATTTATTGACCTATATCTCGATTACTAAGTTATGTATGTAGCCACTATGGATATTATTGAAGGAATTTCGGACCAAAAATGGATAAAATCAGGAAATCTGAATTTTTTAATTACAAAATTTTGTTTCACTAAAAAATTTTTATTCATTAAAAATTTTTTTGGTTTTCAGTCTTTGTCTTAAACATGACATTCTTATTAATGTTTTAATCATATTTATTACGGATGCTTAAGGACGATTTAACAATATTCCTCTGACAGTGAACCACACTATTTCAAAACTATACAAATTGTGATTTAGTTCAAAGCTCAACAACTTCAGAATTTACTTTCTGCAATGCTTGAGAGACATTATAAATTTCACTACTAGAAATTATAATGAATAAAATAATAAAATTTGAAACAAATTCCCTCTTAAAATTTTTGTTGCATTTAAAGAATTATTTTTTTTCAAATACAAAATAATTAAAATTGTTGCTTGTAGCTATAGAAATAAATAATTTTTATATATAATAAAAAAATATATATGTATGTATGTACATACAATATTTCAATTGCAATAAAAATATATAAACAAAAAACATATTTTTATAAAATTGTTTGCAATATTTATTAATACTCTACTCTGAGTGAAATTTTCGAACTAAAACAAGAAATTATATTATAATTATAAAGCGAGAAGTCTGTGTATGTGAGAAGTGTTTACTTTTTACATATTTCTGACTAAGAACTAAACAAAAAAAGCATCAACATTTTTTCATACGTAGCTGAAAATCTTGTATATGGAATGGATATTGGTGGTAAGTGTGCATTTCAATTATTTGAAAACAAATCATGGTCATGACACTCCCACACACCCACACATCCTTTTCTATTCCTATTTATATTTTTGTATAATATGTATTAACACAACACTATAAAAGTTTTATTGCTAAACATACATAAAAGAAATAAACTAAATTAAATATGTCTTGCTTACATACATATGTACATTTAATAAATAGTAAATAAGAATTAGAAATGCACTTTTTTATGTTGTTTGTTTTGTTATAACTTATTGAGATTTTTAAATTTTTACATGAATTATTATAATATGATTATAATAATTCATGTATAAAAATGCGAAATTATCTAAAAGTCTATAATTACTGAGCATACTTCTAGAATACTATATTAATGCAAAATTGGTAAAGTGAATATTAATTTATTTTTTTGAGGATAATTTTTTATTATTTAACAGGAACACCAATAATTAAAAACAAACGATAGATGTTCGCATGACATTTGGATCTTCGCTTTCGAAGGAACCGAATAACACTCGACCATATTCAATTCAGCGAGTGCTATCTTAACCGAATGTTTTGTTTTTCCCCAGGATAGAACATTCGAAGACAGCGACCTGTTACAACAAAATTCTAGAAATGTTGGGTGTATGACTTAAAAATGCGAGACTTTTTCAAATTTTTAGCTTTTATTTTTATTTATATTATTTTTATATTTCTAAATTATAAATTTATTCAAAGTATTGGCCATTTTTAGCTATGACCCTTACGGTTTCACGTCTGGCCGCATTTTCTGGACGTTTTTTGGCCAATGCTCGCTTCAAACGATTTAGTTTCAGTAGCTCATAATAGATATAACCCTTTTGCTCCCACCAAATACATAGAATTACCTTAGCGCCTTGGATATTAGGTTTTGGTGTCGATTCGGCTGGTTGGCCTTGCTTCACATACGATCTCTTATTCTCGGGGTTATTGTAATGGATCCATTTATCACCACAAGTACTGATTCGGTGGAAAAATGTTTTTCGTTTATAGCGTTAAAGATGCTTCAGACATAAAAAATCGTCTTTCAAGGTCTCTCGGCTTCATCTGGTATGGAACCCAATTTCCCTGCTTTTGGATGAATCCTGCAGCTCGCAAACATTTTGAAATTGCATCCAATGATTTTGCATGCTCTTGTTGAGTTTTACAAAAATTTTCATGGAGTAATGTCTCCAATTCTTGGTCTTCAAACTATTTTGCTTGCACTGGGCGATATTTCTCGCACGTTGAAACCGACGGAACATATTTACCATAAACTTTGGTGAGCAATCGGTGTGCTTCATCGGCACTTTTTTTCGTTTCGAAAAGAAAATCATTCGAATTTGTACAATGTAAAAAGTATTACGAAAATATTTTTTTTTTATTTATTTATTTATTTATTTCAAAACATGTAATATAAAGCCATACAGGCCAAAATAACAATATTTTCCTTCGATTCGAATTACACAATAACCTCCTACGCCTACTCTACAACCTATTTTTGTATATAATTAATGACTTTCTTACTGGAAATTGTAATAGAATACGTTTTGTGAAAATAATATTGGCGAGATCTTTCTCATAATATGGTTCTATGTTCAAGTAATTAAATGAGCATATATGTATAAAGAAAGGCCTTAAAATACGGTAGTCTGGAATTTTTTTTATACCCTTCTCCATAAGTGGCAAGGTTGATACATCAATATATCCGCTGTATTCCGGTTCGGTTATAAGTCATTAACATAGATAATATGAATATCTAACGATAGACATTATATAGCTCTCTTACTTGTTAAGGTTTCTAATTGTGTCAGAAATGCATTCTTAATGTTCTGTTGGTTGTAATTGGAAGTTGCTTAAAATATTACTCCATTTTAATTCATTTTTAATACCAAAGATAGAGTGCTTAATTTTTTTATGTTGCAATATTACATTGCTAATATCATTGATGATTCATTTATCTAATAATAATTATAGTATAAAACAAACCACATATTTTTTTTTAGTGTTCATACTTGTTTGCAACAAACACATACACTAACTACAGCACAAGTAATATTTTTGTTCGTTATTAATGCAATAAATTGGCACTTTTCCCAGAAATTTTATTAAAAAGTAATATTTATTAACTTTTTAAATAATTTATTGTAACACGAAATGCAAGCAAACATACACATAAAAACGATAAATCCCCAGCAAACATAAATAAAGTCAATCAATGGGCAAATTGTGGCTTCTTCATTTGACAATAAATTTAACGCCCTGTAACTCACCTTGTATTTAAACAGTGTGATAACAAAGAAATGTTTTTGAATGTCGGGATCATCCTCAATAATATTTGCATACACTGCACTTTAATTGAACCAGTAGTTCAGAAGTACATACATTTGTATATGTCTTATCTTTACTATGTAATCAGTCCACTCATAGCTCTTTTGAAAAAACTTGCTTAATTCTACCTTTTGGTACATAACTTTTAAACTAAATGAGTGTCGATCATGAAACTTTGAAAGAGTATAGACGAGAGCTTCTTTATTATTATATCAGCCCAATTATGAATAAATAATTCCCCGGAAGATTTTTCCCATTGAATTTTAATAGGAAAAATGAGAAAAGGGAAAAAACTCCCGGGGTATTTTTATTCATAATTGGGCAGTATATATTTTAAGAATTAGAAAATCGTAGGTTATTGTGATATAGGACTTTGTCCGCTTTGAGGTGAATTATCCCAAAAGTAAGGTCTACTAAGAGTTAAGATACATATTTTTCTTTATGAGACCTTTATTTAATAAAATATAAATATTTCTCTACTATTTCTGCTAGGCTGTAGGAAGGGGTTTAATCTCTTTTAAGACAATACAATCTAACAACAACTCCTTAAATAATGGTATGAAAAGCTAGTAATAAATTTTCCGATCAACAATTTTTGAGATCCACTACCAAATGTTTCCATTTGAGCTATACTTACATACATATTTATTTTTTGATCTTACCCTAATATTTATATGTATATGCATAATAAAATAGTTGATTTATAAATAACATTCATTTCTATTTACCTTATTTATGAATTGCTATTGTTTGGTAGATTAGGAAACACAACACATTTATCATTACAAGGGGAAATACCGTATAATGGGAAATGACACAAAAAAACAAACAATATGTACATATGTAAAAAAAAACAACAATGTGTCTGAAAAATTACAACACTGTTATACAATGCAATTAACTGCATGGTAACCCTCTTATCCGTTTCACTACCACCATGTTCCCTGACAACTACGAACGAACAGTACAAACGAGAACAATTGATATTAAAAACAGGGCGAAAGTTAAACGGTGACGACGACGTCGACTTATTCAATGCTTAAGAAAAATATTTTTTTCGGAATATTCATTGTGAAAAAATGATTAAATATTATATACTGCATTAATCTAATGCAATTTAATTTAAATACAAGTGAAATACTTCAAATTAAACAAGTATTTAAACAATTTTCTTATGATTTTCAAGAATGAAAAAACTTTTACCCCAAAAAAGTGAATTGAGGAAAGAAAAAAAAATTTTTTTTGTGAAAAAAGGTGGTGGTGAATTTGCAAATTGAAAGAAGAAAAAAGTTATTCATACAAGGAAAAGAAGAAGAAAAGTAGTAGAAAGAATGAAAAAATACAACTTATACATATGTGTGTTGAAATAAATAAAGGAAAAAATGAAAATAATTCAAAAATAAAAGAATTTGTTGAAAAAATTTAAGAATTAAAAAATACAAAAAAAAGTACGCAGAAGAAAAAATATTAAAAGTCATTGAAAACGTAAACGGGCAAAGAAGGAAGATAATAAAAATTATCTGACATTTACAAAACGAAACTGCAGAAAACTAAAATATTGAACACTCGAAAAAATGTATAAGGCACACAAGAAAATGATGATGGATATAAAGTGAAATTGAAAGCTTTAATTAATTTCAACAAATAATAAATAGAAAAAATATCTATTAAGATAATTAAATTAATAATTTTTCATATAACGATTTTGTGAACAAAAGCAAACAGAAAAAAGTTTTCTCAATAAATACTTTGTGGCTTTTTGTGGGTACGTACGTCGATCGTACGTACACCCGTATCGCGTCGTTCACCTTAAAAGTATCCAACCAGCCAGCCAGCCACCTTTTTCTTTTTAACCACTTGCATTTTGGCCACACACATACACAAACACAAGTGGAGCAAAGAGGTGCAAGAAATAGATCTAAATAATAGCAAAAAACAAAAAAAAAAAAGTATAATAAACAAGCTCCACCTAAAAAAGCTGAAAAATATCATCATCACACCATATTCTTCATTCACTCGGTCTCGATAAAACGAGTGTTTAGTTGAAATAAAAAATATTGCAATTAACTTCTTCCTCCCTTTGAAAAAAACTACTTCAAAAATGGAATATTATTTAGGTTTGTAATAATTTTCCTTTTTCTATATGATGCCTAATATTACATACATATTGTATCTGTAAGATTTGGATACACTCAGGAAATTCAATATGTATGTTTTTTTTTTTTTGCATTTACAAAAACTATATAATTATTGTGTAATATCGCCCCTTTCACAAAGCAAGTAAAAAGGAAAACATGTGTTATCCATTTCTCATTTTCATTGTACATTTCACCTCACAGTGATGCAGACAAGATAAAACTAACTACAATACTTTTGTTTACTAATAATGGTATATTTTGACATACAGCATACATTTCGCTCGCTCGGGTAATAAAGGAATTATGATACTCTTTCAAAATATTACATCAATCAATGGGCCATTTGCAATGGACTCCAAAAATAGATATTGATAATTAAAAACCAGATTATTGGATAGGGTAAACGCTCCTATAGTCGGCATGACCCAGTAGTCGGCATTTTTGACTTAAAAGCTTAATAAATAAGAATAACGATAATTTTATACAAAAGTAAGATTTAACTTTAATTAAACATACACTCATTTATCTTTATGTAATGTTTAAATTTGGGTGAGATGAGTATTTTCATCTATTTTTGTCCTCATTAAGTGACCATCTTTCAACTGGTGCGGAAGTGCCTGTTTTTTAAGAAATTTTTTAGTGGCAAGACCAACTAAAACAAGTTAGTAACCATATCAATTTAAGTAATATTTTTACCAGAGTGGTGTTAACAGATAAAACTTTGTTTAAATATTACCTACAATATGAAAGTTTTCACAAAATATATTTTTTTTGGTTATTTTAATTGATGCCGTCATTAGGAACAAAAATTTCTATGATTTTCAATAGTCGGCATAGTGATGCCGACTTCAGGAAAATTGCAAATTTTTTGTATTAAGCTCAAATTCTACAAATTTGTTTATTACTCATCTCTCTTGACAATAGATTTGGAGAAAATGAGTTTGAAATGAGTTTACCCAATAGTCGGCACAGTTTTAATTGAGCATTTTAAGAACTGCCGAGTATAGGAGACCAAGCATCCTGAACTCGGCAGCAGCTTTTTATTTGACTGGAGATCGTTAAACAGAGTAATATTTAGAGATTCAGTAGGTATTATTAATTCTAACATCTTAGAATTCCAAATATGGACACTCCAGAAAAAAAACCCATGCACCAATATCCTGAAAAAGCCTTAAAATATTTTCTATGCGAGAGAAGGCCCGATTTCTGTATTAGGTGCCAGTAAACAATATGGAGTTCCGCGTTCAAAAATATAGGACAAATTATACGGTTCCGAAGGTCCTATGAGAATGGGGCCGCAAACAGTATTATCTAATTCCAAAGAAAGTGAGGATTAACTTAACACGGTTCAATCAATCGTGAAGGAAGAGCAGCAAACCACACCATTTGTATATGATCTACCCGGAAAGAAATGGTATAAAGGGGTTTTTAAACTGTTCTCTCTAAAATAATCATGTAAGGTACCTTAATAAACAGGCTCTTTACTAAATCAGTTGGAGTTATTAGTAGGTGATCGGCCTGAAAATGAGAAAAGAAACGGATTTGGATCTAGCTTTTGAAATAGTCAACCGACTAGCTCCTAATATGAGCGTAGAATTGATTCCGATGACATTATCGAAGAGAACAATAACTTAAAAATAAATTATCAAACTATTGAAATTGTGAGTAATCTTACCATAGAGGCAGGCACGTTCATAATTAACAAGGAAAAGTTGAAAATATGGTAGTATCGCCAACTTTAGCTGCAGAAAATCACAATGAAACGTTGAAACTCATCTCCAACTTTATCAAATAATTATTCAAATACTTGGTTTCAGCCTTTTAACTGTTCAAGTCCAATCCCAACAAGTTGTAGTTGTACATTTCAAATTTTTTCAAAGTTTTTTAATAATATTATGGTCACTGGGATATTGTATATGATTGCGGTAACCATAATATGTTTACGTTACTATTAACATGATTGTAAATAAATATATATTTATGGCAATCATTTTCATGATAATGATTTATCATAATATGTTGATCTCAGGATATGATAACCATAATCCTAGAACAACACAATATGTTGTCATAAACATGGTTGCCACAAACACATAAATATTTACTACAATCATATGTATATATGATTGCTACAATGATGTGAATGGTAACTTAAACATAAAATAAACATAAATGGTTACCGCAAACATATACATAATTACAGTGACCATAATAGAAAAATAAAATAAACCAAAACAAATTAAAAAAGGAAGATAAAACGAGTTAGGGGCACATGTGAAGAGGATTTGGACACAGATCCTGAGGATGATGGTCTAAAAACGTAGGATATGATATTTGCCCACAGTGGTTTCACCTCAAATGCACTAATTTATGTTTTTTATTAGTATTTATTTAAATGGCTGATATTTTAAATAAAAAATAACTTGAATTCTTTTAAGATTTTATTCTTTTCTTAATAAAAAATGCTATGCCGACAATTGGGTCACAAATTGCCGACATTAGGATCAACGGTGCCGACTTCGGGTACAAATCGTGTTTTTTCAAAAAAACGTAAATTGCTCAAATTTAATAAAAACAGCTTGAAAAGAATTAATTGAGTCTAAAACTATACAAATTACTAAACAACAATAACCCATTTACATCCCAATACCATGTTCGCACTCATAATGGTATCACTTTAAAAACTGAAAAAAAGTTAAACTGCCGACTACTGGTGCATTCACCCTACGATTAATCGAAATAAAAATGGTTCATCAAAAAGTCGAAAAACGATTATTAGCTTATTATATCATTTACTAATTTTCAAAAAATCTTAGTTCTTAAAAATGACTCAATTTAGTCTCGTTAATAAATCTTTAAAATCAACAAACTACTTTCTAAAAGTCCAACTGTATAATAGATTGTTTCATTTATTTCATAAATAGGTATAAATCAAGATCAGCGAAACAGCTTGCATTTTTATAATTTCTTTGGTGTTGATAGCTCTCATAATTAGAAGCACAAAAACGTTAATATTTTTCCCTGCTCTCTTTTAGTTTAAGAGTTATATGAATTTAAAGTCAATACATATAATAGTATATTTCTCATATATTTGGAAAACAAACTGATCGTTATGGGTATCATTGAATAGTGCTTCACAATACCTTTAATATGATATATAATATGGTACAGTTTATTAATATTGTGAACCAAAAATTCCTTTTTGATTTTATATGACAGTACTTCAGAAAATTTTGATATACAGAAAAAGTGATTTTAGCGCAGCCGGTGTTCGATACACCCCAGAACTAAAAGTCCCTTCACCCGGCCGAAGGCCGGCAATACAGAAAATGTGAATATTAACAGAAAAAAAATTATGAAAATAAAAACTGTTACGCGGATCTTGATTTGTTCCCATAAATATTTTTGAAATTCAATGATTCTTGTTTATATTTATTTTTTATATTTACATACAGTGTCTCACATAAGTAGACGAATTTTGTTATACTATGAGAAGAAATCGATTTTATACATGATGACATTAAACTTTTTTTTACAAAATCATTTGTAATATTATATGTACCTACACGATATTAAAGATTTATATCGCAATTTTAAAAATCAACTTTGAACTTTTTGCAAGTCTATATTTTTACCTTAACCTAGCGTTTACACATGCAAGTAACAGTTGCAAAAACTCAACACATTCACAATCACACATGCATGTATAGATTTAAATGTCCCAATATAAAGTATCATATGCCTTTTACAAAATCAAGGCTTCACTAATAAATTTCAATTTTTTTTCTTTAGCACTCCACCGTGCAAATTATTCCTCCTTAGTCCTCTTCGATATGTTTTATATGAAACATTTGCATGTAATACTGGCGAGAGTTCGTTTTAAAATTTTGGAGCTGATAGACGTGGTCTGAGAAATTTTCCCTAAGATTTCTCTTATCCTATCAAATTTTCAATTGATTTCCATTCTAGTATAAGATTTATGTCAGTTTATATTGCTGAAGAACATTAACTAAACATTTCTAATAGAACTAAAATATATTTCTTTGATTTGACTGTAGACATTTTTGCAGCTTTTACGTGAATAACAAAATTAGCTAATTTTACTAAACATTGTATAACTACTCCCATTCAAACAGTAGTAATCCAATGGATAACAAAGGATAATAATAAATTTAAACAAAAAAATCGTATACTTTTGTGAGGTACCTGACCATTCATGGGATTTTTTGTTGTTGTTTCTTCGTATAATACCTGTTATTCCTAAAATTTAAAGAATTCTGTTGTAACTATGTATTTAGATCTTAAAATAATAATGTTGATGCTAAAAGAACGAAATTCGCATACTTATGAGAGACACTGTACATACGTATGTTTGTATGTTTATTTTTCATTTCGATTTTTGAATAGTAAATTTCATTAGAGTTTACTTAAATGTATACACAACAGAATAAATTTCGGTTTTATTTTACTCCTTTTCTTTCATTATCGTCTCTTTCGTTCTATATTATTTAATACTTTTTATGTTCGTCTTTTCTTTTTTTTTTGCATAGTTTGACATTTTACACATTTTTTGAAGTTTCTTTTATTTACTCGTTTACGAGAAACTTGCATTTTTCTTCTTCTTCTTAGTCTATTGTATTTTGTGTGTGTGTATTTCTATCTTGTACCGTTTTTGTAGATTTTGTAGTTATTGTTGTTATTTTCGTCTTCTTTAACCTGCCATATTATTTCAAATACCATTTGATTTTATACTAGCTGTATTTATTTTTTTTGTTGTACACTAAAGACGAGAAGAGAAGGTGGTGTAGTTTAGTATTGTTAATGTCTTGTCTAGTTTTTCCTATTAGTTTATTTATGGGTTTCTTTTAACGGTTTTCAATCAACTACTATGGACAAGTTTTTTTTTTGTTACCAAAAAAGTGGTTCTCCATTTTTTTGTATGTAATTTGATGTTATTGTTGTGGCCTGTCTGTCTCTGCATTATTACCTTATATAATTAGCAATTTTAAATAATAACGAATAATCTTTAAAATTATTTTTAAATTGTTTAAAAATATGTAATAATAAAAATGCATAATTGAATCTATATAAATAGGTATATAAATGTCTTTGTAAGTTTGTTTGTTGTTTGTTTGTTTGTTTGAGCATCACGCCTAAACGGCTGAACCGATTTTATTGAAATTTGGAACGTAGATAGATCCTTACTGGGAAGCGTCAATAGGCTATATATTTTTTATTTTACTACGACAGGGGTAGCGAAGCGCACCGGGTCAAGCTAGTAGAAATATAAAGTTATTCAATATATCGACGGACTAAATTCAATACCTTCTAACTTAAGGTACTGCTACACGTTCAATATATATTGACTGCGATCCAGTATCGCGATATTTATTGAACGTGTAGCATGCAGTATTGATGGATCGCGATCCAAATCGCAGAATAACCTAATTTTGCGTGATCCATTACATTGGATCGCGATCCAAATATCACAATATATATATATATATTGAACTTGTAGCAGTGCCCTTAGAGTTTTTGATGTCAAAATATTATTTTTTTATCTTAGAAAAATTACATTTCCGAATGCATAAACCTCTATCCGTTTGGATACTTACTTTTTATTTCAATTATTTTGCATAATTTCCACTTATAAAATATATTTTCTTACTAATTTTACCGGAAACCGGTTAATCGTTTTTTTCTGTTTGAAAAACCGACCGGTTTCGAATATTTCATACCTATTCTCGAATTATTCGACAGGCAAGACTTTTGTATCGGTTAACCGGTTTTTATAATTATGAACTTTTTTATTTTTGGTAAAAAAAACAAAAAATTTGTTTAATGTTTTGTACTTGATTTGCCCACTGTTATACTTTCTAACAATATATTCTTATTTTCGTATCGAAAATTTTACACTGATTAAATATGTTGTAAATAACCGAAGAAATTGATTCTATTAATATCGACAAAAAGTGTTTTTTTTTATCAATAAATTTTATTAAGAATACAAATTTAGATATCCTTTGTGATAATATGACATGTAGGAGACCTTGTGAATCGACCAATTGCAAAAGAAAATAAAATTAAATTTGCTTATTCATAGCATTTATTTTAACAATTTGTATTTTCTATGATAGAGGGTTTTGAATATACCCCTCAATATATTGAATCATATGTAATAATAATATAATTAAACTTTTTTTTAATTTATGGCTAATCTAATAGTTTTCAAATGTTTTGTTAACTCCATATGTTTGTGATTAAAAAATTAAAAGAAAACTATTTTCAGTATACAGAAATGTTCAATAGAATGAAATATTTTTTTATTCTTTATTACATTTTTTTAGAATGTTCCGTAGGACATGTTTTTTTCAAATATCATTATTGCTAATCTCTATATAAAAATAAAAACTAAAAAATCCCGCAGCTATTCCGAAACACTGAAATATAAATTATATGTATGTTTAATTTTTTTTGGAAAAACTGTTTATTTAAGACCAGAACAGAATTGTGCGAAAACCCATATTATTGTACAATCAAACTTATGTATAAAGAAAGTAAATCTGAGACACTTCTATCTTAAGGACAGAATTTTAAAAACTGGATAATTTATCATTAGGGTTTAGTTTTTACAGAATTTTGATATCACATTTTTCGAGCATATTTGATATTTTTGTATTAATTTTTGTGACATTTTTCTAATTTTGGATTATTTATATTTGAAATCTGCATCAAGCAAACATTTTTAAAAATACGACTTGATTTCATGAAAATATTCAAAGTTTTCAATATATGTAATGACTTTGTTATTAAAAAAAATTATTAGAGTCGGTTTCGGAAACATAAATTATGGCATTTTAAAGGAAGAAGAGAAACAAGTTTTGAGTATAGTTCAATAATAATAAAAAATTTATATTTTTATATATATAATTCTTCTGTACGTGTGTTAGTAACTGAACTCCTCCTTCATGGTTTAGATTCACAATTGACCAATATAGGAACAATGGGCATGGCACCTCCCATACAAAGTAAACATTTATTATTGCATATCTGGAGTACTATTATAGTGGGAGTCTTCAAACTTTGTGTGAGCTATGGCAGAACAACGTTTGCCGGGACAGCTAGTATCTTATACATATATTTTCTTCTTATTAGAGATTTAAATAAAAGCTTTGTTTACAAATCAGTTTTTGTTATTTTCTTTTTTTCTTTTTAGAGTTGCTTGAATATTTCAAATTTAAATTAGTATTAATTAGTTCTAATTGGAAAATTTTGCCTCAAATAAAACTAAAAGACTTTTTTAAGAATCCTCATGATTTAGCGATTATTCTAACAGATTTAAAAAATTTTCGAACATAAGTTCGAATATGTATAATATTACATTATCATCAGGTTTATGATCTAGATATAATTTTATTTTATTTTATTTGTTTATCATGCATCTAACTACAGTGCGGGCTCGATTTGTGCAACTACCTATTATTGCAACTGACCGATTTGCGCAACAGACTATTTTTTAATATTACGGTCTTTATAACAGCAACTTTTTTCGAGAAAACGTCGCTGTAAATGCCACTTTATTTTTTATTTTGCAAATGTTATATTATTTGGCAGTTATTCTGTTTCTGTTTCATTTTCTTTTTATTCTCATATTTTTTCAATCAGAAGCTTAATTTAAAATTGTTTGACAAATCATAGGAACCTAAAAAATCGTTCATGACGACACTGGCCTCACAAAGAATTTTTATCAGTAATATATAAATTTAAACCTTTTAAAATTTTCATGCATTTGTATTCATGAATGCCAAATTTCAGTATATTCGGGCTAAGTGAACAGGTTCAAAATTCAGTTAAACATGTTTAAGCAACTTGTAAACAGAGCTTTCACAAACAAAAATTTCAGTTGATGTTGAAAAACAAGTAATAGAGCTATATTCGGCTGAGCCGAATCTTATATACCCTTCACCAAATTATAATTCAAAATTTTTTAGGTAAACAAAATTTATTTTTTTAAGTTGTTTTTTGAATTTTTTGGAATTTTTTTTTTTCGAATTGTTATTTTTTTTCTTTAAATTTTAAACATTTTTTTTTGTTTTTTAATTTTAAAAAAAAATTTTTTTTTTAATTTTTTGGTGAAAAAAAAATCGGGTTAAAAAATATTTTTTCCGATTTTGATCCATTGTAGGACCAACTTACTATGGTCTTATATACGTCGTTGCAAAGGTCTTTGAAATATCTATCATTGGATATCCATATTTTCTGTATTAATGAGATATAGGTCAAAAATAGGTAAAAAATCTAGGTTGTCCTGGTTTTTTCCTCATATCTCAGCCATTTGTGGACCGATTTTGCTGATTTTAAATAGCAAACTTCTTGAAAGCATGTCTGACAGAATTATTGAAGATTTGGATACCGAAGATATCTGGGGTCTTCAGAAAATTGATTTCAACACACAGACGGACGGACAGACAGACATACAGACGGACATGTTTTAATCGACTCCGCTATCTATAAGGATCCAGAATATATATACTTTATAGGGTTGGAAAATTATATTGTGGAAATTACAAACGGAATGACAAACTTATATATACCCTTCTCACGAAGGTGAAGTGTATAATAACACATTAATGGGGTCAACAATGTAAAATGGATTTCCTGGTGTCCATTTTTATTATACAGTCTTTTAAGAATCTTTAGGGTATAGAATTTGTTTCAAGACTCCCTATCAGTGGAGGCACACCAATAGCGTAACTAACAGTATTTAAGTGAGCTAAAAATTATACATTTATTAATTGGCCATATTGGGAAAATGGTCGAGAAGACGTTGTCTAAATAACCTACATGAAAAAGAAAACACTCGTAAATCATATGGTAAAATATTCCAGTATCTTGCAGATCTTACAAGGAACGATCGTTCAAAACCAGAACATGTTATAAGCGGTATAATAAGTTGTGGATTTCTCGTAGACCTTGAAAACATAAATCGTCCAAGAAGATAGTTTGGAATACCATATTTGATAATCTTGTAAAAATATATTAAATTTCGGAGTTTTAGATACTGTCTGAAAGAACAAGATATAAATTTGATAATAGCTTGAGATATGTGTTCATGATATCCAATACAATAAACAAACCGCACAATTCTCTTGACAACACGAAAGATTCTGTCCAGGATGTGCGAATTAGTACCAGAGTTGACCTCAATGCAGTAATTTAGATGAGACATTAACAAAGCGTGGGCTAACGTATATTTAAGTTCATTATTTTGTGAGAAATGTAAAGTATTGGATCTAAATTAAAAAAATATAGTTTGTGAAATGGCAATATCTTTGTCATTGGAATGACTCGAATACATAATAATAAACGACGAATAGATCCAAACAAGCTATTAAGAAGTAGGAAATATTGTTGTAAATATTGTGATAATTGAATTTATACCATATTTGCAACTATATTTCCTTAACATTCAAATAAAATATAAATGATTTATTATATTTGTTAAATATCCCATAACCCTACCTGCTTTCATTTTATAAATATAAACTTGTTCCCTCTCAGTGTAAGAACACTTAAATCCGTCACTGTATATGTATATTAAAAATAAAATCAATAAACAGAACATGATGATAATTTAAATTTATGTTTTTTTTTTCTCTCTCTCCCTGTCTCTCATTTTCAATTTATGCTTGCTGCATCAAACAATTAAATGTTGATTTTATGTGTGTGTGTGTATAGGAGGTTATGTGTATATGAATGGGGATGCAGTGAAGATACCACAACCTGTTGCTACCACCGTCTATGCGAATGTTCCTGTTGATACGGCAGTGTTAGCGACCAATTTATACGGTCCAACCACACAATTGGCAGCTCCAGCAGCGACACACATCCCATTGATAGCGACAGCCGCTGGACCACAACCACCCCATCATCAAGCTTTACAAGTTGCTGCAGCACCAGGTCAACATCAACAATTGATTGCGGCTCACACAGCTGCCGCACACACACAACAGCCTACATTACAAACAGTACAGGCGGCAGCCGCTGCGGCTGCTGTAGCTGCAGCTACACCACAACACACAGCACCGCATCAAATACAGGGACATCCCCAACAAGCCCATTTGCAGTACGCCCATCAGCAAACTGCTATTGCTGGGGGTCAGCAGGGGCCTACAGTTACAACAACAACGATTGATAACACCGAATATACAGTCATGAATGGATCCATAACTCAAGACGGCACTGTCGTCTGTTACAGTCAAGATGATTTGCAGGTTGGTGTAGTTGGTGCGCCTGTTGCAGCTGGTGGTGGTAATGTCACGAATTTAGTTGCTGTAGATCAAATGTCTGGTACACCGGTCACAGCAGCCACAGCTCAGCAACAACAACAGCAACATAACGTTCATGCTCAACACCATGTCATTCTCAATAATGGCCCACCACCTCCTTCATCAACTACTACCCTACAGCAACAACAACAATCACAGCAACAACAACAAGTTGTCAGTGGTAACAGTAACAATAACATTATTAGTTCATCAAATTCAAGCGGCAATACGGGCGATAATAGTGGCATACCATTGGAACAACTTAAACAAATGTTAGCTACACAATTGGAATATTACTTTTCAAGGTAAGTACTATACTTTTATACCCTTCACCATGAGTGGTAAGGTTTCTTAGGTTGCTATTTAAATTGGGCACAATTGCCAACAAATAACCGATCATCAAAAAAATAATAAACTATTTTTCAACATTAATGTCTCTTGAACTAAATGAGATAACAACCCACCCACACATGAAGGAGTATTTTTTGTAGATATTTTCAAGTACTATCTAAATATTTTTTTTTTTGACATTCGTATAAAACATCGAGAAATACACATAGAGCCGAAACTGGAAAAAAACTCACAAAAAAAAAATTACTCTAAATAATCACACATACGAGTGTTGTTTTCACATAGTTTTTTCTACTAATACATTCTCACCACTTAGGTTTCTGACAACTGAGTTAGGACTTTGACAGGAGAGTTTCTGCTCTATGTCTATTCTCTATTGTTGCAACTATTGTTTTCAATCTTTAGTGAAGGGTGTATAAGATTCAGCACATGCTATGAATCCTCTGATTTATTCCTACTAAAACCTGTAAATTTGATAAGTGCGGGAACAGAGGAACTTCCCATTGCGATAATTCCTAATATGTATTATATTCAAATCATTAAAAAGTTTTGCAAACTAATGACAGTAAAGTAGCGTGTGAAAGCTTTAATAGTGACATTAAAACGTACATTCATGATGTAGACATGTATGTGTTTATTAATTTGTTTTCTATTTCTTATAGAGAAAATTTAGCAAACGACTCTTGGCTGCTATCACAAATGGACAGTGATCAATATGTACCCATATGGACTGTGGCCAACTTTAATTTAGTTAAAAAACTAACTAAAGATATTAAACTTATAACAGAAGTGCTTAGGGAATCACCGAATGTGCAAGTAGACGAAGAAGGTCTCAGAGTCAGACCTAATCACAAAAGATGCATTATAATTTTACGTGAAATTTCTGAACAAACTCCCGTTAAAGATGTTAAGGTAATAAACATATTTAAATAATCCTATTTCAATTAATAACATTGTTTTTTTTTGTAAAGAATATTTTTAACAATGAAAACTGCCCACGCGTTATTTCGTGTGAATTTGCTGGCAATAATTCATGGTATATAACATTTGAATCGGATGAAGATGCACAAAAAGCTTTTACATATTTAAGAGAAGATGTTAAAGAATTTCAGGTATGTGTATACAATTATATAAATATTAGAAAACTGTTTGTGATTTAAAATTTTTATAAATTTTATTTGTAGGGTAAACCAATAATGGCTAGAATGAAAGCAAAACCATTTATAAATAGATTACCAATCGGTCCAGTATCAACTATAAAAAATGGCTTCCGTTTGACTTCACCACCAGCCGCTGTATACGATCCAAATGCTGCTGCTGCAGCGGCAGTTGCTTATAGTGCAGCACCGCAACGTTTTGTATATGCTGCTAACGGAGCAGCAATGACGCAACCACCAGTACCATATAATGGTCAATTACATTTAATCGTAAGTTTAATCTAAATTCTTTTATAAACATCCACCTAAATAAATTATTGTTACATTTATTGCAGCAATTCCAACAGCAACAATTTTATCCTGGTATTGTTACACCTTGGCCCACTGCGGCTGCTGCAGCTGTAGCAGCAGCCGCAACCACAGCACATGGTCAGAATTTCTATGAGATTGGCAATGTTTTTGCAGCCAATGGTTTGCCTCCTGCAGTACCTGCATATGCCACGACAGCACCACCTCCTACACAAACTCCTGGTTTAACTGGCAGCACAAAACCGCAAAGCGGCGGCGGTGGTGGCGGAGGTGGTGGACGCTATAACAACAATCATCGCAATAATTCTGGCAGTGGTGGTGGTCAAAGCAGCGGTCATCGCAAGCAGCAACGCAACACAAATTTACAACAGTTGCAACAAACTCCCCAACCGCAACCACAGTTGGCTGGCAGCAATATAATTGTATCTAGTGTAAGTGTTGGGGGAGCTGGTGGTCTGGTAGGCGTTATGCCAACCACAATTGTAGATCCTCACCAACAACAACAACAAACAATGACGCAACAGCATCAAATGCAACAACAACCACCACCTAATCAACAACAACAACCGACTTCAAGTCAACAACAGCCCGGCTCTCAGCAAAGTAGTAATACAAGACATTATACAAGTATGAAGCCAAACACTGGTAAGGATAATATTTTGGACAATTCACAAGTCTCAGTTATTGTGTTATTTTTATAGTTTGTTAAGGTAGTTTCACATTTTAATATACCGGTGTATAAAGTCATCAGACCTTAGCAGACCTATCAATGGGGTAACTCCACCAAGGAAACTTCATTTATGCTAAATGTTTTTGGATAACTTAACAAACATATATGTGTAGTTTAATTTTTAAATGTAAACTACAACAATGCAAAATAACACAATTTGTGAATTGGCTGGAAATTTAAAAAAAAAAAAAATAAAACATTTCAAATTGAAATCTATTAAACATTATTGTATTCACTATGTACTTTTTAAAGGTGGCATACCGAAATCATCAATTGATAAATCATATGGTGGTGGCAATTCGAATGCTCTCAGCAGTCATCATCATTACAGTGCGCAAAATCAAACTACTCATCATGTACAAACACAACAACAACAGCCACAGCAGCAACCTCAACAATTAGGTGGCGGTGCTGCTGCAACTCACATACAACAAACTCACTATCAAATGCCTTCCTCTAATACACAAACTGGTGCAATGCAGCATACTTCCTATACGGCACACACCGTACCAACAGTTTCAGCACAACAGCATCATCATCAGCAACAACAACAGCAGCAGATTCATCAACAGCAGCAGCATGACCTACAAGAAGATGTCAGTGTTGAGGTTGTTCATCAATCACAAATTGTTGTCCAACATGTTCCGCAACAGGGACATCACCATAATCCTCGTAATGCTATTACATCGTCATCCTCTTCATTGACTAATTCGGTTGGTGGAAGTGGTGTGGGCGGTGGCAGTGGTGTGGGAAAAGATCCGCCACATTGGTCTCAATCTCGTCCCAGACGAAGAAGACGCGATGACGATAATTCTGGCATGACCTACTCACCTAACAATCGTGTTGGCGGCGGTGGAGGAGGAGGAGGCGGTGGCGGGGTTAGTATTACAACATTTTATACTACAGTACCTACTAACAATTGTTGTTATTTGTCGACCTCAACTGGTAGCAGTAATAGCATACTGGTAGATTTAGGTGTTGGGGGTTTTGGTGTGTTAGGTGGCGGTTTAGGGGGTGTAGACGCCCATTTTGTAGGTAGTAGAGAAGCGGCTGATGTTAGCAGAGGCTTTGGCGGTTATATAAGTCATATTAACGTGATGGAAGGAGAGGGAGTCTGCGGCGGCGGAGGCAATGTTAGTGGACAAATGTATTCAGTTGCTAGCAATCCCACCTCCACCACCATCACCACTACTACCAATAATATCACACAAACAGCCAATGTCACCACTAGCAACAGCAACAGTAACAGCAGCAGTAGCAGTAATCAAACGCCTTCCTCAACATTTCTTTATAAATATAAAGAACGTTTCTCTAAAATATCCACAACCACAAATTATAATAATCATAATACCAATAGCAATAGTTTGAATACTTCTATAACTACCACAAAAAATGTCAACAAAAACAACATTTATAATACTAATAATAATAATACTAACAATAGTAATAATAATAATAACAATAATAACAATAGTAAAAGTATAATAATTCAACAACATCTAATAAAATCTTCTAATTTTCAACAGCAATCATATAATTCGACACATCATTCTCAACAGCAGCAGCAACAAAGTGGTGGCAACTCAGGTGGCGGAGGAGGAGGTAGTGTTATTTCTTCTTCTCAAGGCAGTAGTCATCATCATTCAAATCGCAATGATATTAGTGGTGGTGGCCATCATGGCGGTGGTGGTGGTGGTTATACGTCGCATCGTAATGACAATGAACATCGCGGTGGTTATAAAGGTAACAATTATAATCCTCATTATAATAGCGGAGGCGGAGGTGGCGGTGGATCCCACTCCCACCATTCTTCAAACAATTCATCTTCACATCATCACAATCAACATCACAATACAGCGACATCATCAGGTTCCTCACAACAACAACAACAACAGCAGCAACAATTGAATCAGCAACAACAACAACAACATCATACTTCTTCCACTTCATCATCATCGACACAACACCATTCAATGACAACTTCATCTTCTACCCATCATTATAATCCACATCATCATAATAATGAAGGTGGTGGTGGTGGAGCTAGTGGCGGAGGAAGTGGAGGCGGAGGAGGGGTTGGGGGTGGAGGAAGTGGACGTGATGTTGGTGTTGGTGGCCGCAACTATGAAGGCCGTCACACAGCTGGTGGTGGTTCTAGTTATGCTGGTAATAATGATAGATCTGGTGGAGGTCATGGTAGTGGAAGTGGCGGTGGAGGCCGTCATCATGACAACTATCATCATAACAGCCATCACCAGAGCCATCATCAACATCACCATCATCAGCAGCAACAGCAACAACAACAGCAACAAAATGCTACACCACCACAACCGCCGCAATTTGACTTAGAAGCAGCAGCTTTTCCACCACTGCCAGGTGAGTTGGAATATAAAACTCTTATTGTAAAGTGAAAAAGTGAATGCTTGAGTCAGTCGATCATCAGTTGATGACTAATGTACATATTATTAATATTCTAATAAGCTAAGATCTGCCCCGTTATGCAAATAACAATTCATCTTACAACAGTGAGCAATCAATCGATAATTGAATAAATACTTATCATCCTATGCAAAAAAAAAGTAAACTTTTCCTCCAACATGTATAATACGATTAAGCAGCAACATTTTTAAATAAACTGACTTTAGATGATTGAAAAAAAATTAAACAGAAATTTATATAAATATGGGTTTTCCGAGTATTTATGGGATATTAAATGCAAAAATAGTGCTTAATACAAGTATGTAACATGTCTTGGCATTCTTATTCAAATGTTTTACAGAATTTTTCTACAGATTTTATTTTTGTTTTTATTTCTTGTCAGAGACAATTTTGTTACAATAAAATATTCAATAATATCTGAACAACCATTAAGAGTTCTACAGTAAAATAAACCTTGTTTAATAAAGCTTTATTCATAAATTACAACTCTTGTCAAAAACTTTTTTTTTGTAAAAAATTAAAATTTACAAAAAAGGTTACTTTTTTTTTATAAATATTTTTATAAAATATAAAGTATTGCCATATTTATATGAAACATTTTGAGGAATGCACATGTGATTTGACTGAAAAGTATGGCAATGTTAACAAAATTTACAGTTCGTAATCCATTAGTGAGAAACACAATCATTGGCTGAAGCCCAGCTAAATTTGTTTCATATTTAACTTAACACAGCGTTAAGCTAGGTTTAACTAACAAGTAAAAAAACTAGCTCTAAGTGAAAAAGAATTTCAGTTTAAGCTAGCTTTAAACAAAAAATGTAGAATATCTTTATCCCAAAAGCTAGCTCTCAGTAATTAACATATGCAATATGGATCTTTCCAACGACATATTAACACCATAGAAATTCGGACCGATAAATCAGGGGAAACAATTTTTAGCCGGAATTTTTCACAAACATTTTCTTACATTTTTATGTTAAAATATATTAGTTGTATATAAAATTCGACAGAGACTAATATACATCTCATACTTGCTTTTGTTTGAATTTATCACCCACGGAACTAGTTCTAGGAAAGCTTATCTTTTATCAGTGATTTTTCTTTGAAATTGTCACGCTTGTTGTCCTGAGATTTAAAAAAAATGTTTTGAAATAATAATACAAAATTTAAAATGTTTTATTTTATATATGCATATTGAAAGAAGGTTACCAAAGCTTGAAACAAACAATATTGAATAAGAAACTGTGTTAGGTAAATCGAGCCGGGAAACTATTATTTTAGGTGACATCATGAAATTAGTAATCAGTGTGTTGATTCAATATTGGATGTACATACATCAATATCAAACGACTGTACCTGATTGTCTTTTTATGCCTATATAGCGTAATAATTAGTATGTATAACATTTTGAATGTGTATTAAAAGAATGATAATTCTATACTTTCAGCCACCTCATCGTCAGTGGCCTCTAGTAATGTTGCTGCAGCCAGTGGTACCAATAGTAAACAAACTGCCAGTGCACTACAACAGCAACAACATCAGCAGCAGCAACAGCAAGTGAGTTTAAATGATGCTACAACATCTGCCAATAATAACAACAACATGACTATCACTAGTAATAGTAACAATAGCAGCATCAGTAATGCATCTGATCAACATCTACAAACTCATCCACAGCAACAACAACCACAACATCATCAACAGCAGCAGCCAAAAAACGTCAATACTCAACCCTATCACCAGCAGCATCAGCAATCGCAACAACAAAATACAAGTAACAATTTAATGCAGCAACAACAAAACAGTTCCTCAGTTAACTCGGGAAACGGTAACGGTGGTAGTGGTTGGGCAGAAAATCGCTTAGCTGATGTAGTACGTGGCAATGGCAACAACAACGCCAGTGGGGGAGGGGGTAAGAAATCTCGCAAAGATTCCGGCCACACCAACAAACAACATAATTTTTACCAACAAAGAGGTAGTACAGCTGTAAGTCCAACGCCCACAGTTGGTGGCGGTGGTAACAATAATAGCAGTAGTAACATTACGGCCACCATTGCCTCTGTAGCCAATTCAACCAACAACAATAACACCTCAACCTTAATTAATACACCCGCCATAGAAACTGCTAATATTGAAGATTTAAAACAACGCGATCATTCAATCGCCAACAACAACAGCAACAAAAACAACAACAATAATAATAGCAAATCATTGACAAATAATAAACAAAATTCTAATTCTAATAACTCTGCAACTGTGATACCGTGTTTAACACAAAACAATACTAATACAACAAATATTAAAGGTGGTAGCAACATTGTTGCTGCCACATTTAACACCACAACCTCATCTACCACTGATTGCAATAGCGGCAGCAGCAGCAGCAACACATGTAGTAACAGCATTAACAGTAGCGGTGGTCCAACTACTAATCTCCATGAAAAATTCAACAAGACTGAAGAATATTTGGTACATGCCATAAATAATCCAATTGCCACTGGAGTTGGAGTTGTAGGAGGAGGTGGTGGGGCTGGTCATAAATCAGCATATGTTCACACAACCGCTTGTGCTAGTAGTGGCAGCTGTAGCAACAATGATTGCAACAACGAACGTAGTAGTAATACCACAAAAAACGTGTCATCCTCAACTGGTACTGCTGCCGCAGCAGTGTGCAGTGTGGCCACCATGACCACAAACCTTGCCGAATGCAGTCTAAACAATCATAAAAAACCACCTGCCATTGCAGCTTTAATTGCCAAAAAAGAGACGCCAAAAGATGCTACCAAGCAAAAAAATGCCTCCACATCAACTAGCTCAACATCCACAGAAAACATAGCCGCCGCTGTCGTCTCCACCATCAACAGCAACGCTGGCATCATTGCTAATGCCATTCCACCTACCGCTGGTGGTAGCTCGGCTGCTTCACGTTTAAGTTATGCTCAGGTAGCACAACGCAAAGACGACAACGCAGCAGCAGTTAGTATTTTGTCGCCCGTAGCTGTTAACAAACATGAATCAGCTGTAGCTGCAACCTCCGTTATCCCCTCTCCCTCTGTAACCACTTCCATAAACTCTTCCCCATCAGTCGCTGTGAATAAAATTGAAGGGAATGAAAAACATGTGGCCAATAATAATAATAATTCATCTACAAGTAGTTGTAGTACAATTGTTGTTGGTTGTGCTAATACAAGTGCAGCAGTGAGTATAAACTCATCCTCCTCCTCGTCGTCGTGCTCCTCCTCAGGTGCTGGTGCTGCATCTTTAACTGTAACTGGTGCTGTGAATAGTGGCAGTAATGTTCCAGTAACATTGCGCACTGAAATTTCCAAAGAAAAAGGTAAATTTCCAAAGTATATAAATGATATTTAAACATTTTAATTTGACTGAAAATTTTTAATTTATTTTAATTGAATTAAAAGCACTAAGCAACTAAGAGACTTGAATTTTAGCATAAAGATCTAATTACAATTAATAATCAGATTAGTTAATCTAAAAATAAATCTAATCTAACGTTAACCCACTTTGATGTTTTTGAGTTCTACATTATTTCCAACTGCATTACACAAGTTTCAATTGTATTTCAGAAATTTCTATTTGTATTGAAATGCAATTAGAAATTTCTGAAATGCAATTGGAAATGGTGTATCAAGAAGAATGAAATAAAGAAAATTGAAGCTGGCTTTGTGCATTGAGAAAATGAATTGTAAAAACAAATTAAAACAAAAAATGTATTCAAATAATATATTTTCAAGTCTTTTAAATCTTCCTTATCACTGGAATACTATCATATTTCGATATTTATCTTATATATTTTGGTGAAGGGTACATAATATCCGACAGCCGAATATTGCAATATTACATGTTTTGGTATATTTTTATGTTTTAAAGTCAGTTTTTGGAATAAAGATAACCACTTAAATTGTTGTTTTTCACTTATTGTTTATTTAGTTTATAATCTGAGTTTAACTTAGCATCATTGGCCAGTTAAGCCTAAGTTAAAACTCAAACATCTTAAAAAAATAAAATAAACAATTCAAACATCAATTTTGATTTGATTTATCATTATAATTTTTAATATTCAATTTACTTTATATAATTAAAGTTAGCTAAAGTTTTTAACAATTTTTTTTCTACAACATTTTTTTTTACCAAATTTAAAAATAAAAAAAAAATATTTGTCAATATTTATCTTAAATTGTATATAAGAATCTGTTACTTGTTTTGGTATACATATTTTTATGTTTTACAATATTTACCAATATTGCCATTTTGAAAAGGTGTACGTACAATTAAAATTGTTTTCTAATAATTTTGCAGTACATTTTTGAAGATGAAATTCTATTAATACAAAAACTATTTTTTATATATATATTTTCTTCTTCTTTCAGACGTTTCCCGTGAAAATCGTCAATCAACAGGAAGTAGTAATGCAAATGTTGGCGGCAGTAGTGTAAATAGTAGTAGTATAAATAACACATCATTTTCCTCGTCAAATACTGCCACGACACGTAATCAACGAGTCGAGGCTAAAGACTTTAAAAATGCACATACACGAGAACGTACTGATGCTACTGAAAGCAGTAGCAGCAATTCGGCCAATGGCAGTAGTGGGGGTCGCAAAACACACAGGAACACTAATAATTAAGTCCACGTCCTAAAGTTTTATAGATAAAAGACTACGAAGTGTAATATCAGTTAGTTGATGAACAAAAACAAACAAACAAAAAAAACATTTTTTTTATTGAATTTACTATGTAAAAGTTTCAAAAGATAAGACACAAAAGAACTGATTTAACTGCTATTCCCAAATGCATAATATGTGTTTAATTATTTTTTGTCTTGCAAATGCATATATACATATATATTTTGAAAATATATATGAATGCTTATCGATTTGGAACATAACTAAATATTTTTTTTTTTAGATTTGAACAAAATATGCAGCCAACAAGACATTCGACATTAGTGTCAAAAAACTTTAGAAAAACATACAAAATAATGATTAAAATAAATTTAAAAAAAAAACGAACTAAAAAGTTAAGGTTTCTTTTGCACTTAATAAAAAATTAACTAGAGAACATATTTTTTGTATAGTAGATTTTGGAGTATGATAAAATTATTATTTTTTTTTAAATATATATATATTTTTTTTTTATTTTTTCTTTTAATTGTTTTTTTGATCTTTTTATATAAAATGATAAATGTGTATTTCAAATAAAAAAAAGACTACTTACACAATATAATAGAATATTTAAAAACTACTACTATTATCACTACTACTACTATTCTCTACTGCAACTACTATTTGCCTAAATATATGGAAAATTAAAAACAAAAAACATAACTTTTGCTAATATAAGATTAGTGCTAATAACTTCATTGAATTAAATGAAATATCATCTATAATAAATAATAACAAATATACAAACATAAGTTATGATACGTTTACAGTGTAATTGTATACGTACTAAAAGTAACTAAAACCAATTAATACTATCATCTATACTTCACAAAACTGGAAGTTTGTTCAACAGAAATTACCTTAAAGGTAAGTTTTTCACTTTGTTTTGCTTGCACACCATTTGTGAAATTTATTAGTCATTGACGATGCTATTAACTACATACATAGTTGTCCAATTCATAAGCTATAATATAAGTTGTATGAAGCATAAACTTAATTCAGTAATATCTTAATTCAGAATTTAAAAACGTCAGCAATTGATTCCCTAAAACTATTTCAAGCAACAAAATATCTGTTTCATTCAAAATTCATTCAATAAATTTTATAATTCAATAAGAAATTCAAATTATCAAATTAATGAATTCAATATGCTTAAAGTACTAAGGAATTAAGCCTATGGATTAAGAATTAATGTTTTCTCACCTTTAGTTGTACCCAATTTTTACATAGCAAATATCAAAAAAAAATTTGTACAAATCTGAAGACATACAATTATTCAATAGTTTGCGAATTGAACAAGTATAACACAAAAGTAAAAATAAAAAAAAAAAATTAATACCCTCTTCTACAATGTACGATTATAAGTTTACGTGAACTTTAAAATTGCCTTTCACCAAGTACGATTTACATTTAACCGAAAGTTTTTTTTTTCAAATATACTAGCGGGTTTTCACTCTTGATTGTATATTTAACACACTTTTATATTTACTACTTATTTTGACGGCAAAGTGTGAGCAGCTTTTTTGTGCCTATTGTATATTAATTTAAACAGCTGATTTTTGTTATTCCGCCAAATTGAAAATAAAAAAATTTAAATTTAAAAATTCCTAAAAAATCTGAAAAAGATAAAAATTATAAACGCACTGTCAAAAATTTCAAATGGGAATTCGGAAGTTTTTTGCCCGAAAATATAACTCGTCGTAGAACCGACACATCTTTCTTAATTTATCTGAAATGGAATAATATTATAGTTAACGATAAATATAAACATTAAAAACTATTACCCACCTGTATTGATGTGACGCCTCCGTCGGCTTCAAGCAACCCAGCACCTGTAGACTTTCTCCAATTCGCAGCTTTGTTATAATTTGCTTTAAGATTTTTTACTTTCCAATGGACAATATCCCAAGATGCATCTAATGCTGTTGGTTGTTTTACTACCAAGAGTGAAAACCGCTACTGTGGTTAACAATACAATGGTTACAACCCTAGAGATTTGTTTGGGTTTATTGTCTTGATGGACTAGGGGCATATTCCTCAGCGTAACATCGTTTAAAATGGATATATTTCCTATTCCATGATATGAATTGGACAAATACCTTCCTTTTAAATTATCTTGTTTTGGAGTAGTATTCCGAGGTGTTCCTCCTAAATATTGAGTTTTTACAGTGCCTGTCTTACAAATGTCATTACATTTTTCATTCATAAATATATTCTGGATCTTTAGCGGAGTCGAAATCAACTTTCCGTAGACACCAAATCACTTACATGATTGATACATTAATGTATCGATTGCTATTTAAATTCGGAAAAATCGGCCCACAAACATCTGAGATACAGGAAAACCACGACTACCAGGGTTTTTTTTTACATATTTTGTATCTATCAGCCCAATTATGAATAAAAATTCCCCAGGAGTTTTTCCCCTTTTCTCATTTTTCCTATTCAAATTCAATGGGAAAAAACTCCCGGGGAACAAACTCCCGCGGAATTTTTTATTCATAATTGGGCTGTATATCTGGATTAAAATAATTATAGATATTTTAAATACCTTTCCAACGTAAAAAACCAAACAAAAATTGTTACCAATAATTTTGTTCAATCTCTATCTTAAAACATATTTTGGTGACTTTTTTTTATGTTTTAGTCTTCTTTCTTGCAGAAGTTTAAAAGTTTCCATTGTATTGTCACTCACTGTCTATAATCTTAATTACTATAATTGTACATTGTGAAATCGGGTGTAAGACCCCTTTCACACTAGGCAATTTAGTTGCGCAAGTCTCTTGCCCAACAACAAAACAGCATGCAAAATTTTCTTCTCCTTAACCCGACATTACCTCTGGCGTCTACAAACACAAGAGACTTGCGCAACTAAATTGCCTAGTGTGAAAGGGGTCTAACTTGAAATCCTCAAATCTTTTAATACATTTGTTGTTTTTCTTTTCAAATTTCTTTCAGGGTTTTTGTTAGCGTGTGTATCAAATGGAATATTTTTTTAATTAAAAAGGATATAATAATGTGTATTATTAACAAGGACCAGTCAAGTAATATTTTTTTTTTCATTTATTTTTAATTATTTTATTATATAGTATAATATATTATAACTAAATGAGAAGTAGTAGAAAATCAACATAACTAACTAATTGTACATAAAATAACAAACGAATAGGTATTAAAAAGTAAATTGAATTTACCATAAAAAAATATAACAAAATAAATAAAAACATATGTATAACAATCATGTATACATATTATAATATGTATAATGTAAAATATTTATAATAATTAATGCGTAAAACAAAATGAATAAGTTTATTTTTGACGTATAGTAAAAAATTAAAGTATACATTTTGTTTATAATTGTTGTTAGGTTACCTTAAACAAAAAAAAACTATTATTATTTTTATTTTTAAACATACATACCTATAAAAGTAAAATATATCTCAATTTATTATCTTTAAAATGCGGTAGAAAAGAAATATTTACTTTATATGTTTTTTTTTTTTTTGTAAATAGACATTTCTGCAAAACTTTAATTTAATTTATATAGACTACTATATATTATTGTTATTTTTTTATTATTTGCATAAGTTTAAATTTATAATTTTTCGTTTTTATTAACTTTTTTTTTATTCACACACTTCGACATTAATTTTAGTAAAATAGTTTTTAGTTTGAACCAAACTTTTAGATTTCTAAAAACAATTCAATGTTTATTTCCATAAATATAAAATATGTAAATGCAAAATATTTGGACCTAACTTATCAAAAAAATGTGACATTGGATGAAGTAATTAATTTTCAATAACTATTTATAAAGCAAAAAAATTAAATAAATAAAAACAAAACTATAATTTAAAATAACTTTAATATTTACAATTGAAAATAATAAATATTTGGCTCTTTTTTAAGTATGTGAAACTAAAATTTAAAAAAATGTAATTCTATAGATGCACCTGAAAAATTTTTATAATATATGATTAACCCTTATTTTCACAATGTCTGGTTATTTTAATACCCTTCACCATGAGTGTTAAGGTTATATATACATTTTTCATAAAGTATATAAATTCTGGATCGTTATATATAGCGAAATCAATGTCTGTCGAAATCAACTTTCCAAATATATCATATATAACTTACATATGTGATATATGTATTTGCTATATTCCTGGTTCGGTTGATATTTAAATTCGGCAGAGATATAACCAAAAACCTACGACTATTTCATTTTTTATCTAATGACAGAGATTTCAAAGACCTTTCCAACGAATTATATAACGTCATAGAAATTCGGACCGACTTGTCCGATTCGGAAAAAAATATTTTTAACTCGAATTTTTCGCCAACATTTTTTTTTACCAAATTCAACAATAAAATAATTCTATTCAAATAAAAGCCTTTGAATTAAGTTAAATAATTTGTTATATTGGTAATGGTTATATGAAATGAATTGCTGAAATTTTAAATTCTGAATTAAGATTAAATTCGAAGCTTTCATAAATAAAGATTGATTTTAGAAATCTCATTGTTTTAAAACGTATATAAAAAAATCTTAACATTTATTAAAATCAATGTGGGCAGTGTGTTTTTAATACAATACACATTTTTTTTGGTGTACATTTATTTATTTTTAATACATATATATGTAGTTATGTTTACTATTTACACAACAGCAAAAAGATACGATAAATCTACATGTGTATTTAAAACAAAACAAAAAAAAACTAATGATATAATACATGAAATTCTCAGTTTAATGGTTTCACTTTCACTCTTAAACACACTTTTTACATACATATTTAAAAACATACAATTAATGAAAAAAAATCAATCTTATAATTATATTAATTTAACACTCAATTTATACACATACTCACAATAAAAATCCGCCATACTTTTCAAACAAAATACGTAAAAGAAGTCAGCACAAAACTCGCATTAATAATATATTATTTAAACTATATCTGTCCCTCGTTAAACAAAACAACAACAACAAAAAAACATTTAATGTTTTTCCTAAGTTTCTAATTTGTTTATTATTATTATTATTTAATTCGTTATTACGTCCATAAAAGTTGAACTTTATTAAAATGTATACACAGATCTACGTATCAAAAGGAATTTACAATCCTCCCACAACATACATAAATTTAGTATATCTCTATAAAATTTTGGTTTCTTTCTCCAATATATTTTATGTGCCATTAACCAAAATACATTTTTAATGAATAAAAAAAATTGCTTAATTATAATTTCTTGTATTATTGTTGTTTTGTGTTATTAAAACAATTTGCTTCTTTTGTTTTTAAAATATTGTCCTTAGTAATAATAAAAAAAAAAATTATAATAAAAACTACTCTATAATTATTTTCTACACATTCTTTAACAATAAAGTACTGGTCCCCTTGTATATAACAAAATATGTGTATATGTTTACTAGATATACTATATACACAAATATATATATATAAACATAGATATTGGTGGTCATAAGTTGACATCTTGTAACTCTTAAAAATTTTAATATTTTAGAATCGAATTATAAAGTTTTCCTTGTATTACTCAAGTGTAATTCTTAGATAGTTTTGTCAACTTTGTACCATCTTTACACAAATTAAAATAAAATACATGTATAGGTATATTAGAAAATAATATTAAAAGTTTCTTTCTCGTATTGTAAATTACATATATTTTTTCATTAAAATAGTCATTAATACTAAATCATTTAATAAATAAAACATATACATATATTGTGTGAAGATCAAACATTTATTAAAAAAACAAATAAAATTATATAATTTTCTTATAGAAACGTACCTTAAAAGAACTATTGAAAACAAATTTCTATTTTTTTCACCTCAACTAATTATTCGTATTATTTTTCCTATAAATTTTGTTGTTTTTATACCTAACACCAAAACACTTGTCGAGAATTCCGTATATAACACAGAGTCATATTCATCTGAGACCCAATAAACTATACATTAGTTAGTGTGTTCGATTTTTAATGTGCAGTAAAATCTCCATTTAATGCTCATTTATCTAAATAGTGGTTCGACACTATGGTACTATTTTACAGCTTTGTTCATATTAAGGTGAATTTATGAATTTTTACCGGGAAATCCACCTATACTTACTTGTTCTGTACACTTCAAAAATATGTTCCAAACTAAGGTGCCTATTATGAACTAAATTCGAATGCTGGGGCCGAATTACCGCATTCGATATAGAGTAAAATTGATCGTAATTTTCTTATTTGAGATTATGGCATTCGATATCGAGCAAACAATTTAGTACATTTTATCATAATTTTGATAACGAAATCATTTTTCGATACGATAGCTCATTCGATCACGAATGCGGTAATTTAGTATTATGGCGCACATTTGTTGCTTACAACCTTAGACCTGCATAAAATTAACGAAAATATTTCAGTTAGTGGTATTTGGTCCACCAAAAACAAATAAAATTACAAATACTTACATTTTCAACAATTTTTTTTAATTTTATTTGCAGTGTCGAAGCAAAATTGTTTTCTTTGAAAAATTCGATGCACAACTAAATTTTCGACAGCGATGCCAACTTATAATACGAATTTTACATTCAATAGTCGATATTCGATAGCCAACGAATATCGTTTGTCGAATGCAACTCCTAATAGGGGTTGCACAAATTATTTGATATTTTTTAAGATAATTTAAGTTGGATTATAATGATTTTCATTATCTTAAAAAAATCAAATAAGTCACTGGTGTTTACTCACTTTCGTGGATGTGTGTATGTGTTATTTGGTCTTTCCTCAAAAATATCTGAGAAAATATAAATACATAGATTGATATTTCTCGTGTACTTTGGAAAATCTTCAGATTATAACGACCTTTTCATAATGTCCAATTTTTCTGAAATTTAGAACATACATATGTCACATAAAATGCAAATTAATGTAATAACAAAAATACCAAAATTAAATGTTTAATTGATAGTGATGAAAAACTTTAAAATATGAAATAGGAAAAATTATGTTTACATTTATTTATCATTTCGCAGTGGTTTTTCCCATATCTTCCAAATTTCTTGAAATTATATTATGTTGTTAGGAATTTTAGGTGTCGATATGTTCTTAGTGCTTGCTAACTTGGTAGTTGTGTCCTCCTGACACGTTAAAGTCAAAAGTACAACAAGTTGTGAGACGTAATGAACCAAAAACCAATTTCGAAAGAATTTGATGTTTTATGCAAAAATGTTAGAACATTAATAGTTTTCACCTATTATGTGACACCCAGACATAAAATCAAATCTCAAATTCCAGTAATTGTGTACCACCACAAAATATCATGTTTAAAAAGATTGTATACCCACATAATAACCGGAGTTAGACATGTTTAAAAATGTTTTTTTTATAGCAACTCTAAGCTCAAGTAATATAGAAACTGACCTGACACGATATTACTTGTGGTGAGTATTTGGTCTTATAAGTATAAACAATAGACTGACTTGAAAATTTAATACAGACCATTACTTCTTTTCGACAATTTACTCTAAAATAGATTACTTGTACCTTATGTTACTTGACTCTCCAATAAATGTGTGTAAATGGGCATCAATGTTGAAACGAGTGTAATATTAGCTATATGTATGCTATTTACGATATGGAACAGCTAAATAAAGCTTTCTAATTTGATTACATTCTAAATATTGAAAAATAAGGGCCTAAATAATCAGTGGAAACATAAACTAAAAATTAGCTTAAGTGTATGAAATAACATACTTCAAAATGAAAATGTTTATTTTATAGCAAATCGTTAGTTAACAAGGGAGCATTTCATTACTGGATTACATCTATAAAAATTGTCCAAAAATTTTACACACTATTGTTAAAATACTTCAAGAAATACAGCATTTGGATATAGGTTTAAAAACTGAACTAAATAATCCACCAAAAAATAATTAAATTAATGCTAAGGTTCATAGGCAGCAGCATAGTGGAGCCAGGAAAGAGAGCAGCTCATTTGGGTCCAAGCAGTAGGTCCCTTTGTGTTAAACCTAATTTTTCATTAATTAATAGGGCCTAAGAAAGGGTTATGAAATATTAATGTTAAAATATGTTTGTAGTTAAGTAATACAAGAAAATTTTATAAATGTTGGCATATTTTATAAAATCATTAACTTCATAAATAATTCAAAGTAATAGACGATAGACACGCCCATATTTCCATAGTATTTTTATGCAAAGTATATTGACATCTGAAATACCTTAAAGATAAGAAAATCCAGGTGTAAATAGAAAACACTTCAGTTACTCTTTCTACTTCCGCATAAAAAAAAAACAGTTTGAATGTAATAAATTGTGCGCAAAGATACAAAAGAATTAATTAAAAATTCATTCATTTCAAATATACACATTTGGTAAATGATTAAAAGCCAATAAAAAACCAATTTAAATGTAGGACAAATATTTTAATTAGATTTGAATTAACAAAAAATTCATTTTATTATGAATTGAACAATGAATAAATTATATTCAATGCAGCTGAACACCTTTAAAAATTACTCGTTTTTAAAAAAGACCGACTTGATTAACCGAACATGACGATTATGCACAGTGATTTGATTAGTTTGGAATTAAAAAATTTAACCCAACAATAAATGTTTCATAATTTCATTTAAACAAAATATGAGGATTTTTTTTTAGAATACATAGTCTCTCTATACATTCTTAATTATAACCTACATATTTAAGTATTTTTTATACCGAATCCTGTAATTCATGACCTTGCAATTTTGAGAATACGAAATCTCGCTTGTTACCATTGGGACATTCTGAAAAAGGTCGTTGCTAACTTGAAGTGAAAATGTAATTAGTGTTGTTTAGTCCTGTTTAAAAATTCCATTTTTAACATTAATAGTTGTTTTTAATTGCAATTTTGCTTCTTATTATCTTCTTTTCTTTATTTTTAAATAAAGAAGTGTTATGAGCTTGAAGACTGTGATCCTTTCTTTCTATAAGTAAAAAATTAAATCACCATAAATTATTATTTTTTATTAAAATAACAAACGATAGAAACCATGAAAACATAGCACTGACTCAAAGAACAATAAACTATATTAAATGTTTACATTGTTTTTTTAAATACTCTAATTAAAAAACAACAACAAAAAATAGGCTTATAACATTTCAAACTCTTTTTAATATTAAACTAACAGAAAAATCTTTTGTGAAACCAGGCTTTAAAAAGCTATTTTGCAGTTAACAAAATTTATTTTATTTTTTTTCGATAAAACAAAAAAAAAATACAAAAATTCTAATTGCTAAAAGTGCCTATAAACAAAAAATGTAAAATAAGATAAATATGTATGTAAATAAAAACTATGTATTAACATTAATTATGTTTTACTATTTCTCATTGACTTTAACAAAAAAAAAAAATTCTTAATAAGCATGCTTCACTAACGAATTCCTTTAATAAACCTAAAAGTATACAAACAAAATTATTTTTTACTTTTAAATTAATTGGTTGTATTACATACTAGTATCTGGATTTGAATACATAATTATTTGTTTTACTTTTTCAAAACTAAAATTTACTAGAAAACACCAGTAGTTTATACATATATGTATGTATATTTTATGCCTTAAAATAAATATTTTTTAATTTTTAAAATAATATATATGTAGTCAATATGTGTATTTTGTATATAAATAATATGTGTATGTATATGTATGTGAATTTTGAACAAAATTTAATGGAAAAGAATAAACAACAAAAATAAAAAATAATAATTAATCTAAACTAAATTAAATTAACGAAATTAAAATATATGTATTATTCTTGAAATTACATTAAATTGGAAATGCCGCCTATCTATTTCAAATGTAATATTCTTTAGTTGTTTTTATGTTAATTAATTTTAAGATATATTATCTTGTTTTTTTTTATTTAAATTAGATTGAAAACCTTCATAAATCGTTCATATAGAATGAGATATACATACATATAAGTTGTGTGTAGTTTTTGACCGAACTAGTTTAACAACTATTTTAGTTCATTTAACTTTTCATTGATATACCTTTTCTATCTTCTTACACTTGTATTTTACTAGTTCTGTAATTAGAATAGACTTTATAACATAACCTTACTTTATCTCGACAAATATGCCAACCAATCTAAAAAGTCTTTAGTTAACTCGCATTAGTAATATTTGTTTGTCCTCCAAATTGTTCTTCATTGTCATTTTCACATAACCTCAATTCAAAGGTTCGATTAATTCTTAATTCAATTTTCAAAATCAAATAAAATGATTTCTCTTAACCGCAATCCATTAAACAATTCATTATGAATTAATTCCTATGCATACTTCCATATTATTTCAAAAGTATTGAATTCATTCCTTTAAGAATTAATCATTTAAATTTTATTGAATCATTAAAATTTTCTTTAATTCAAATACATTACAAAATAGTTTAATATTTCAATTAACTGAATGATTAAATTTTTCTTCAATTCAAATCTATTACAAAAAAGGTTCAGTAAATTGTTTTTCAATTCATTTTGCAAATGATTAAAAGCAAAACAAAAACATTGAATAAAAAAAAAAAAATATTTTCATTAATTTTTTTATGTTAGATTAGAATTAACAAACATTTAACCATTGAAGGATGGATTAATTCAACAATGAAAGAATTTTATTCAAATAAAAGCCTTTAAATGAAGCTAAATTTTGTTATGATGGAAATGGTTTAATGGAATGAATTGCTGAATGTTTTATTTCTAAATTAAGATTGAATTGATTAATTTGAAGATCTGTCTCCAATTCATGTTATAAAAAAAATAGTGTATGTGTTTATATATAAAATTAAATTGAATTGAATCTGAAGGAGCTGAAACAAAATCCATGGGAATAATAACTATGAAATTGAAACCATTCCGAACAATATTCCCCGTTCTGTAAATCGAATCCGAGTAACATTTTCGATTTTAAAACGAATTTACATATTTTGGTGTTTTGATAATTCACATGTTTTACTCGTTTTACCTTTGAGTAAATAAATCTGTTTCAATGTAAAAAAATTGTGCGAATTAAAAAACATAAATTTGTCAGTTATTCGTTTTTGAAATAACTCGATTTACAGAACTGCGACGTATGTATGTGTGACAGGCCTGATACGATTTATTTTGTCACTAAGGCAGAATAATTAATTTATTAACAAAATATTTAATATTATTAGGTGGCCAAAATAACGAATATGTTAGTCCAAAAATCCTTTCAGAGACATGTTATATATGTAAAATTCGCTAAAAATCTCCTATGCCATTACATTTCCATTACAATGCATCAAAACAGTAATATATTGTAGAAATATGAAGGTTTCTAATCTAATATAAAGAATTCTTATGTTTAATATTAATTTGTTAACAATTTTTATTTTATCTTTTAAATTAAACTTGTTTTCATTCATCCATTAATTTTTGTTCTTTTTTTTATTTTTTTCCAGATTTAAAAATAATTGTAAAGCATATTTTTATTTGCTTTATAATGTAATTAAACAAAGTCATCATTTAGGCGATTTTTTATATCGAATTTCGGTTATTGTTTTGTTATTTTTATAAATATTATGTTTGATTTAAAATATTACGCACATTGTTAACATATTTATAATTGTTATCTTTATAAAACAACAAAAACAAAATACATAAAAACAAAACATACAAATAAATTGAAATTATAACCTAAAAACACAAACATAAAAATATATTGTACCAAACTACAATTTAAAATTACTAAACACATACATAAATAAATTAATACAAAAAAAAACCTATAATTATAACTTAAATAACAATAACATTATTCATTAAATTGTTTAGTATATAAACTAATTAATTAATTAATAAATTAACTAAACAATAGTTATAATTGGTAAATATAAATTAAATATATGAGAATTCTTTTACCTAAATGTAAAACGAAAACAAAAATACATACTTGCATATATTTAAAATACATCTTATTTAATTTTAAGTAAAGCTTATTAAACAATTCAAAATAAACAAAATGGTAAAGAAAACATAATTTAACAACAAAAACAATATTAGAAAATAAACGAATATTAAAAAAAGAAAAGAAAATATTAATAATAAAACAATAACAATAATTCTGTAATATAAACACGAAATAAACTAAAAACTTAAGTTAAATTTAATGAAATTAATAATATTTATTATTAAATATTTATATATACATACATATAAAAATACATTTAAAACATAAACTAAAAACACTTTAAAATATAAAATAATTATATATACACACATATATATAAATAAAAAATAATTAACTTTAAGATCAGCTTAATATAAAAAACTAGGTTACAATTTATACTAAACAAGAAAAAAAAATTAAATGAAACAGAGTTAGAAAGAAAACTGTCGTCAGATAAAGAAAAATAAAATCGAAATCGTTAAAAAAAAACAATTGAATTACAAAGCAAATACTTAAACGTATATAAAAAAAGTAATTAATTACCACTAAAATAATACTAAATGTTATTTAATATTAAGCCTAATTATACAAATAATAATTAAAAAAAAAAACAAATATATATTCTGTGTTATAATACTACATGTAAAATAATTTAATATCATTATTTCTACCAAAATTAAGTATTTGCTTTTGATTATTAGTTTTTAATAATAAAATACAAAAAAAAATCAATAAAAAACGCAAAAAACCAAACAGAAAAAAACAGCAACATAAATATTTGTTTTATTTTTATAACATAAGACTATAAACACTAAATATTTTTAGTAAACTGAAGCAACTCAGGAAAAACTGTGGTGCCTATTATGAATTAAATACGATTTTCGACTGTAGTCGAAATAGCTGATCGAACGAATTGTTATTTGGTATTATGGCGCACATTCGTTGCTTACAACCTTAGACCTGCATAAAATTAACGAAAATATTTCAGTTAGTGGTATTTGGTCCACCAAAAACAAATAAAATTCCAAATACTTACATTTTCAACAATTTTTTTAATTTTATTTACAGTGTCGAAAGCAAAATTGTGTTCGTTGAAAAATTCGATGCACAACTAAGGCCCTAATTTTATAAATCACGTCACCAAAGTGATATTTATGTGCAAAGCAAAAACAACATTCCACACATTTTAAAAATTTGTTTTTGTTTTGTGTACATAATTTTCAAATTATGAAAGGCAAATCAACGCTTGAATTTTTGTGCGTTTGTTTGGTTCAGAATTTGTACATAAAACAAAAACAAATTTTTGAAATGTGTTAAATGTTGTTTTTGCTTTGCACATAAATGTCACTTTGGTGACGTGATTTACAAAATTAGGGCCTAAATTTTCGACAGCGATGCCAACTTATAATACGAATTTTACATTCAATAGTCGATATTCGATAGCCAACGAATATCATTTGTCGAATGCAACTCATAATAGGGGCCTGTAATAGTTCCACAACTAGTTGCAGAACTTATGAATTTATCCAGTAAGGGAGGGTCATTACCCCTTCCTTGAAACGGTTCTCTAATCAATGATGTTTTCATTTCATTAAAGTATTCTATTGTCCAATTCACATTTGGTGTCGTAGCGTTGTAAGTTGTGTCATAAATAATTTTCAAACGAAATTTATCGAAACAAAATATTAATACAAAAATTACGACATACAACGCTACGACACCAATTGTGAATTGGACACATATGTATATCGTCATACACCATTATTGCATAATACACATCTACACATTTGATTCAATATGTGGTCAAAATTTTGTGAAATTCTACTTCCACAAAGTGGGTCAAAAGATCAATTGAAGTATTCACCCCTATCGGCAATAACATGTGAAATTTTGTTCCCATAAAATATTCATTTCACTCGAAGGGAATATTGCTATCGGGAATATCACGATGAACTTTACATTCACAATAGTTGATTTTGTTCGTAACAGCTGTTTATTGTTTACAAAATTCCATCTAAAAATTTCACAACAAGGGGAATTTTTTCACGTGAACAAAGTTGATGAAAGAAAAAAGGAAAACATTTCATGTGAAATATTGATTCGCGATAGGGCTGATTACTTTTGTTCCAGATGTCTACTAATACAAAAATTTTAAACTCAATTATTTCGAAATGGTAAACAAATTATGGCAAAGACGATATAATTGATTCACTCAATTTTTCATACTCCCCTATCGTGGAAAACATGTGAAATTTATGTTCCCAAGAAATATCCATTTCCCTCGAAGGGAAAATTGCTATCGTAATATTCCCCTAAATTTTTCATTCACAATAGTTGATTGAGTAACAGCTGTTATTGTTTTCCAAATTTCGTCTAAAAATTTCACAACATGGGGAATTTGTTCATGTGAACAAAGTTTATGAACGAAAAATGGGAAAAGGGAACATATTTCATGTAAATTATTAATTCGCGATAGGGGTGTATCACCCCTATCAAATAAAAAAAAATATTAGAGTTAGATTTTTTTGGGAATGCTTTTTTTTATTTATTTCATTTATTCAGAGTCAAGCCCTAAGGGCCTAATATGATTCAAATTACACTCAGGTTTTATGGAACTCTGTAGCCGTATAATCTCATTTGTTATCGAAAGAGCTTTCATATCGGGAAAAAATTCGATAGCCAAATTATAATAAATGCCATAATCTCAAATAATATAAATGCGAGCAATGTTGTATTTAATCTCGAAACATTTTAGAAATATTTTATTTTGGAAATAATTCGGTAGCCCTAAACGATTGCAAGATATTCATTTAAACATTTTTTGGTTGGAAAAATGAAAAATTATGTTAAAAATGCAAATTTTGGTAGAATTTTTTTCTTGTGTTCATTTTAACAAAAATTAAATTTTTCCAAACAAATAAATTTTGAATGACAAAGCTGTTTCACTAAGAAAAAATGTAATACAATTTCTGAAATAATATTCGAAACTTCTGAAATATAATTGGAAATAGTGTAGACGAAAACCATTGTTTAGACTCCCCGGTTTTTTACATTTTATTTAAAATTCGTTATCCATCAGTGTCCGAATTACCGCATTCGTTATCAAATAGTATCGCAAAATAAAATTTGGAAAAAAATATTGATGAAAACAAGTAAGAGAGCTATATTTAATATATTAAATATTTTTACGTAAATATTTTTTTTTAATTTAAAAATTTTTTAGTGGAAAAAAAATGTATGACCAAAATTTTTTTGTCAATTTTTTTTTAGGCCCTAATTTTGTAAATCACGTCACCAAAGTGATATTTATGTGCAAAGCAAAAACAACAATTCACACATTTCAAAAATTTGTTTTTGTTTTATGTACAAATTGTGAACCAAACAAACGCACAAAAATTCAAGCGTTGATTTGCCTTTCATAATTTGAAAATTGTGTACACAAAACAAAAACAAATTTTTAAAATGTGTGAAATGTTGTTTTTGCTTTGCACATAAACATCACTTTGGTGACGTGATTTACAAAATTAGGGCCTTAATTTATTTAAATTTTTTTTTTTTTAAATTTTTTAGTGAAAAAAAATGTATGAAAAAAAATGTTTTTGGTGGAAAAAAAATTCGGGTTATAAAATATTCCCTATGGCCTTATACATATATGTACGTCGTTGCAAAAGACTTAAAAATATCTATCATTAGATATCCATATTGTCTATATTAATGACTTAGTAATCCAGATATAGATATAAAATAGGCAAAAATCGAGGATGTCCTGGTTTTTTCCTCATATCTCAGCCATTTGTGGTGGGTTATTTTTCCCGATTTAAATAGCAAGTTATTTTGGAGCTCCTCTACCCACCAAAAAATAATGGAAGTCATACTTTACAAACATCTTAAATACATCCATATTTTTTGATTTTGTGAAATAACGTTTTGTGAAAATCGTTACCTTAATATAGAAAGGCCATTACTCGTGTTTTTTTAGTAAGCCCAGACTTTCGTTTATTTTGATAAATGGTCCGCTGCTCATATATCATATTTAGGTAAAAAATCTAGATTTAAAAAACACGTTAATGTTAAATTCATTGGTTTTCACCAAAATTTGAAGTACGTCAGGTCATGAATTTGTATTCATTGGGTCTGGGTCTCAAAAGATAAATGTGGAAATTACAAATGGAATGACGAACTTATGTACATATATCCTTACCACTCGGGATATAAAAACAATGTTTCATAAATGAAAAATTTTGGATTTTGTTAAACAAAATAGAATAGAAGTTGTATTGGTAAGTAAATGTCAAGAAAACCCCCAAAGCTGCTCTGTAACCGATTTGTTATTTTTTTTAATTTGATTTTTCAAAAACCAATTCGTTTTTGTTTTGGTTAAATATCAATAAAAGTCTATACATAAATAAACATTTTATCCTGTCCAAAGTGCCGCTAAGTTTCCATTACCGAAATAAATACTAAAAAATAGGGCAGATTGTTATTAGTTAGCACAGAATACTAGTAAATATTTTCTCGCTTTAAAATAGAAAAAAATACATTTAAATTTTATTAAATCTTTTATATTTATTAATATAATACGTTTTAATTTATTTTTAAAATTTAATATTAAATCTTAAGCTAATTAAAATTAATATTCACAATATATTTTCTTATAATTTAAAAGAACATCATCAAAGCAATATTTTAAATATCCTTAAAGTATTATTATCGTATTGCTTTGAAGTATCGTCCTGGCCATACACTCATTCCCGAACGGAAAAATTTCCTCAATAGGCATACGATTGTTGCGGCACTACATTTATTCTTAAAAGAAATACTACTTCGAATCATTTTCGTTTTATTTTGTTTAAGGGGTAAATATGTATTTATGTTAATAGTAAAAATAAAAGTAATTAAATTAAAAATTATTTACAGACTTCACAATAATAAATTAACGCTTACATACTATTTAAACTCATATAGTATGTTCAAAAATTCACATCTTACACTATTTCTATTACAATTTGTGTCATTGTAAACTAGTTTGATAATAAAACAAATTGATTATGCATTTTACTTATACTAATTATGTATGAATAAGAAAATAATAAATCAATCTTAGTAATAAATGTATTTATATTTTATTGCCAAATGTACATTTACACCACCTCAGTTCTCATCTGAATTAAAGAACGAGATGCGGTCTATCTGTTTATCAGCTGAAAAACTCTTAAATGTAGAGATAAGGTGAATCTTCTGAATAAAATGGTTTTGAACATTCTTCAAAATGATTAGATTCAGATAGTGTAATGGTAGCTTTAGGTCTCTTAAGGCAAAACAGTCACTACTCAAAAAATATATTCAGTGCTAAAATATGTTCAACATTAAACTATTTGCATGATTTTAGTTAGAGAATATATTTTTTCGAAACCACTTAAAGAGTAAATATTTTCTAAGCCTCAACTATGTTGTTAAATTTAAAATTTATTGTAGATATTAAAATGCAGAAAATGAAAATTATTAATCAAATTCTCGAGATCGTTAAAAAATACTTACAATATAACAGAAATAAAAAAAAATTATGTAGTTTATCTAAATTCAAATACAGATTACGAAAGAATGACTTCTTGCTTAATTTCATCCTCATCACCCATAGACTCAGTCTCGGCTGCCTCAGCTTCGGCTACACGTTTTTGCAGATGACGCCACAATGTGCTTTTGGAGATTTGAAATAAATTAGCGGCATGATTTTGGGACATACCTTCATGTACGCAGGCATGCACTGCTTTCGCAAGTTTTAATTTAAGATCATCTTTGGACATGCTGTCGCGTTTTTTGCACGTTACAAAGTCAGGCAGCTGACCAGTTTGCGACAGTCGCACCTTATGTCGATGCAAAGTTGACATGGGTATATCTAGATCTTGTGATATGCTCTTAAGAGATTCTCCAGATTTTAAACGTTCGTATGCCTTTGATATAATTGGATTTTCTCGAGCTGTCTTCATATATTGCGGATGTTTTCGAACCCTGCGCCAGAGCACCGTTTTCGAGATGTCATAGCGTATGGCGGCTTTTTGAAGTGATAAGCCCTCATTTATGACTGCCTTGCTGGCCAGTTCTATTACATCGATCTTGTCAGGATCCAACTTAATTGATTTGTTGAGCTGTTCAACGCCCGTACTACGCACACGACGCCAGAGCTCTGCTTTGGAAACATTAAATTTAACGGCAGCTTTTGGTAAAGACAAGCCCTCATTGATCATTGCCTGATAGGCCAAATCGGCAGCCGATGTGCTCGAGTTGTGCATTGAAAAATCTGTGGACTCGTCGTGACTATTATTACTTGGGGACATCATGGTGGCATCTTTGAGCAGCGTAAAACTTTCATTAGATGCTTGCAAAATCGATATGGGATCGTCGTGCGCTGTATCTTCAGGAAGTTGTTCCATTTTGGCTATAATCTGTTGAGTAGATGGCTGATGTTTTAGCTTGATACTTTTCATTTTTGGTTTTAATTGTAGTATCGAAGTGGTTGCAGTTGTAACAAGGGGTGTTGTTGGTTGTTGTTGTGGCTGATGTTGTTGCGGTGTTGACTGCACAACTGTTACACTATGATGTTCTTGTGCAGTTTCACCTATATGGATTAAAGGTTCATCGCCACTACTGTATTCCTCTATTATGTGGGATTCACAGCCTTCATCTTCCGTAACTTCCATATTAGAGGACTCTTCCGGTGATGAAGACGGTTCCAATTTACCACTGTGTGTTAGCGTGAAAGTGCCAGAGTTTTCGGTTAAAATAAATTCATTACCAGCCGTAGACCCTGGAACATGTTCAATGGAATAGGTAATTTTATGTTGAGGTTCATGATACACATCCAAAAAGTCTAGTTCTCTTGTAGCGCCAGTACTATTTGCAGTACTTGTGCTGTTATTATGAGCATCGCTATGCATTATACTTTGTGTTTCAATTATTTCTTCTTGATGCAAGGTTTCGGTAGAACTCCCCACAGTCACTTGCCGACTAGCCAATGAACTAGTTGCAGCTGCCATGATTGTGTTACTACTATCTAGTGCGATGCTGTTCTGACTGCTATTTTGAGCTGTCTGCAAAGCATTTGTATTACACTCAAAACTGATGGCACTTTTAATGCCCAATATATTGATAGCTTCCAAAAACTCGGACAAATTTGTGGAGGATAAGGAACATTCTCCCAAATATATAAACGCCAATACATTGTCCAACAAATGGCCTTTTATATCGGGCACCATTACACAACATTCCTGGCCAATGGGCACATCCGTTAGAAGGCAACGTAGTAAATCACTACACGATGATAAAACAAAACGATGGGCCTTAACACAGTGTCCCTTAGCCACCAAAGTCACTTCACAACTCTTCAAATCGGCTCGTAGATTTTTGTGTATATCTAATATTGTGGCCGAATGGCCCATCCACTTTAAATTGTTCATTTTTCCACACTACACTACACTACACAAACAATTTATTTATGTTCGAAAAATATTTTGTATTTTTCAATACAAAAACAAACGATTCAAATGGAATTTTTTGTTTATTTTGTTTTAATTTCTAATTGTTTTTATTTTAATTCCCCGTTTTATTGAAAATGGAATATGAATTTCCTGTTCGTACGCGTTTCTAGTATTTCTTTGCAAAAGGGAGAATGAAATAAAATTGGGTCGTGAAAAAAACTACGCAACGCTTCGAAAATGAAATGGTGTCTCAAATGTACATTTTAACAGAGTTGTATTTTATAGTACTTTTTTCTGTTGATAAACAAAACTGTAAATTAATAAGAACAGTCAAATTTTAAATATTTTTAAATTAAACAATTAATTACATATTTTGCATTTTCAGTGTCATGTCTTGATGACAATTCTTCCATATGATAAATTTGCAATATCGTTAAACATATATTTGTGTGTTGGTACTTGTATATGGTCGGTATAAAGATAATATGGAACATGGGCAGATTTTCATGCACTGTAAATCGAAAAATATCCAGTAATATGCACTAAAAACAGAAATAAATAAAACACAATCTACATTTTAAAATATTGACATATAAAAATATGCATTAACAAAGAATTAAGCCCTGAAACTAAAAAAAGTATTTTAAAATGCGTTTTTGGTTACAAGGTGCTACGATGGAAAAAAAATTGGAAAACGATCCAGTGTGGGTTATACGTCTTGCTGAGTACATTACAAATTGTGTCTAAAAATTCAGAAGTTATTCTATAAAAGCCGTTTTCATTGATGTTCGTTAACTTATCGACCTGTAACTCAGTCACTTTTTGTCTGACTTTACATCTTTTAATGGGTTTGGAAAGAAAACTGGGTTTGAAAAGAAAACGCTTTAAAATGACGTGCATTTTTTGATACATTTATAAGTTATTAATAAGTATTGTTTTTGTTAGGAATATCTAAAAGAAAAACAAAATTGGCACAATTGTACTTTTATTGGTACAATTTGATCTTAAAAAGTACAGTGGTACACCCATGACTCATTTTGTACAATTTGAAAATTTATTTCACAGCTAATATATTAAAACGAATTTACAAAATATTAATCATTTGAAATATAAAAGTGACCATAGTATTTACTTTTTTTTACAGTATTAATACCGATCAAATATTTATAATCTTCTTCTTTATATATATAATTCTTCTGTACGTGTGTTAGTAACTAAACTGCTCCTTAACGGCTGGGACGATTTCGATGAAATTTGTTGTGTGTGTTTGAGTGGGTCCCTGGATGTTTTAGAATCACAATTGACCTATATAGGAACAATGGGCATGCCACCTCCCAAACAAAGTAAAAATTTATTATTGCATATGTGTAGCACTATTAAAGTGGGAGTCTTCATTTGTGTGAGATATGGCAGAACAACGTTTGCCGGGACAGCTAGTATAAACATAAAAATCTATATATCGATGGCTTAATATAAAAAGGCCCTAACTCGTGTTTTTTTAAGTTGAGATTTTTTTGGCTAATTATGATATATGACTAACGAGTTAGGCGTTTTTATATTAAGCCATCAATATCGAAAATGATTTAGTATGTACATATTAATATTTCCAAAAAAAACTTACTTTTACCAAATACCGATTATTGGCAAAATCCGAATATTCAGTCAGAATCTAATAATCGGCCTTTTTGGCACTGCATAGCTTTATATTTAGCTGACAAAGTTTATCGAAAATAAAAAAGTTTCGATTTTATAAAATGCTTTATTCGATATTTTTAGCATCTTTACGGGCTCGTATTCATTGTTTATTCATCATTTGCAATTTTAAGCGTAATTGGATTATTTTACGAACTATAGAAACTGAAAATAGTTCAACAGTCCACATACTTTTTAATAATTGTTAACGGCGGTTAAACGGGGAGGAACCATTTTAAATTTATGGAAAAACAGAGTTGAACAATTATTTTGATTGTGTTCATTGTATATAAAAATGTACGATTATTCGATTGTCGAAATCGATTTTTTGTTCGGAAAAAGGTCAAACATTACCCATAAAAGTCGACAAACAGAAAAAAATCGAATAGTGACTATTCAAAAAATATTAAAGTCGAATTTTTCGAAAATCATTCATTCAAAAATCGAAAAATTCGTATTTTTGATTTGTCTATTGAACCCTAGTACCATAGGGTAACATAGAGACGAGACGGAATTGTCATCGCTTAGGTTTCTGACAACTGAGTTAGGTCTTTGACAGGAGAGTTTCCGCTCTATGCCTAGTACAATGGAAACTTTTTGAAGAATTTGATACAAATTACTTACCGGGAGGGCCTCATTAGTCGCAGGGCAAATAGGCTGGTATTGGTTGCTATCGGACTGCTGGTATATGTACAATTTGCTAAAGAGTATTTAAACTGATCGAGACAGAAATGGAATACAGTTCTCTGTTCGGATGTATTCTAATAATGTGTGAATGTGATACAAATTAAATAAAAAGTTTCAAAAATAAAATTTAAACCAAAAATACCGTTTAAACAATTTACAAAACGAAAACAATAAATCCATCACATTCTTTTTCGTATTCAAATCATTCCCTTTTCAAAATCAATTTCCATCACAAAACTGATCTCATAGAAGTCCTTAAAAATGGTATTTTATAAAGCTATTAACGTAATCATCCCATTATTAGTAGAACATGTTTTTGCAATACAAGGATGAATTATACGTATGATTTTTTTTTGGAGCAGTCTAGTATACACACATTTATAAATTTATTCATAAACGTATTAAAAATAAAAAACAAATGATAAGAAGGCACAAAGTATGAAGCTTTGTAAACAAGAACAATTTAAAAGATATAAGTGCAATAAAGAAGAATCCAGTTGTGAACAAGCAGCTGATCAAAAAATAAAAAAAATATATAAAATTGCGAACATCGTAGAAAAATAGTACAATATTATATTATTCTCATCCTATTATTGTAATGGAAGCAATTTTACTTGTACACGGTGGAGCGGGAGATATCACAGATGCTAGGGTAGACGGAAAATTGGATGGTATGAAACAGGCTTTACGATCTGCAAAAGAGCATTTATGGCCTTCAAGTGGGGAAGACGGTAATGCATTGGATGCAGTTGAGGCTGCCGTTCGAGAAATGGAATGCAATGGGAACTTTAATGCTGGCTATGGTGCTTGTTTAAATCTCGAAGAAAAAGCAGAAGTTGAAGCCAGTATTATGGATGGTGCTGAGCTTAAAGCTGGCTGTGTAACACTTTTGCATGATATTTTACATCCAATATCAGTGGCGAGATGTGTAATGGAAAAAACTAAACACTCGTTTTTGGGAGGAACTGCTGCACAAAAATTTGCATTGGAACAAGGTTTTGAGCAATTGGAAGGTAAGCATGAAATAATTATAGCAACTCGTTGGATTTATTAATGGGTCATCTTTATTTTAGATGGTTCTTTGGTTACGAAGGACGCTCTTCTGGCGTTAAACGAATTTAAAAACTTACAAGCTAAAGGTTTAGATACTACATATGCTAGAACAGAACTGGATGTTCCTGGTGAGCCCGGTACAGTTGGAGCCGTAGCTATAGATAGTAAGGGTAACATAGCAGTTGCCACCTCAACGGGAGGTATTACTGGAAAAGTACCAGGTCGCATTGGAGATACTCCACTTTTGGGTTGTGGTACGTATGCCGATAACTCGATTGGGGGTGTATCAACTACCGGTCATGGAGAGACCATTATGCGTTTTAATTTAGCTCAACAAATTCTATCGAAAATCCGATATGAAAAAAAGACAGCACAACAGGCCACGGAAGATGCCTGCAAAGAAATGACTGAACGTTTAATCGGTACAGCAGGGGCAATAACAATTGACAGAAAAGGTCAAATTGGCATATATTGGACATCGAAACGCATGGCGTGGGCTTATACAAAAGGTACGAATATAATTTGTGGAATTAATCATAATGAAAAGTTCATAGAAGAATTGTAAACTTCGCCCTAAATATAAAAGATGAACAGACGAATAAAAATCTATAAAGTTGAATATTATTTTAATGAAACAAACTTTAAAAAGAAATAATTTTGAAATTGTATGTACTTTTTTATGTAAGCAGATACCGAAAACAATAGTTATTTATGCAATTTTTAACTCAAAAAAATCAGTATGAAGAAAATGCCTTTATATACACCATAATATTTCTCGTAACTATCTATATGATTGTTCAATAAAATTTTTTTTATAATAAAAACAAAAAAAAAATAATTATTTATTTTTGAATATTATTTGATAATTTATTGAATAAAACTTACTCAGCAATTACAATTCATTCAAACAAAAATAAAAACCAATCTACCATTTTTATTTTTTCAAAACAAAATATAAAAATCACCTAAAACTTTTTAGTTTTTGTAGAATAATATTAAAGTCCTTCGAATTTATCAGAATTATGTTAAATGAAACAAAATTTATATATTTTTGATCAGATCGATATAAGGAGATGATTTAGACATCCCCCAATATCTTTAACATGTAATTACAAAGTTTATATCTACTTAATCATGATAGTTGGAGATCTAGAATTCTGCTAAACGATTTTTAATATATATCGTCCCATCAATAAAACAATAGTGTATAAGAATATACACCATTATTAATTCTACTTCCACAAAGTGGGTTAAGAGATCAATTGAAATATTACTTTTGTTCCAGATGTCTACAAACACAAAAATTTTAAACTCAATTATTTCGAAATTGCAAAAAATTATACACTATTGTTTTATTAAGGGGACGATATCATGTCTAATAATTCATATGTACAAAATATGTTTATCCTGTATATAAAATAATTTACATAATACTCATAACCAAATGTACCTTAATCGGAAACTTTCCTGTCAAAGACCTAACTCAGTTGTCAAAAACCTAAGTGGTGAGATTGAGATTAGTAAAAAACTATGTGCAAACAAAAACAACACTCGTAATTTTTTGTTTTAGTGTTTTTTTAGTTTCCGCTCTATGTTTCTCTATGCTCATAACAGTTACGGTCATAGAGAAACATAGAGCGGAAACTCGAAAAAATCAGACAAAAAATTACTTCAAAAAAATAACACATACGAGTGTGTAATTTTTTTGTGTAAATGTCCCAAAAGTCGTACGTAAAGTCTTATCGTCTAAAGCAGCCATAAGTACTGTTTAATTTTTTGTATGAATTTATTATTTTAAATACAACACTGGCCAATTAAAACACAACCATGTATACACAGCTGTTAAACAAGAACAAGAATTATAACAACCATATTACATAAACTGTCAAAAGGGAAGAAAAATTTTGCACGATTCAGGAGGGACTACGACAAATCCTGAAATAATTGTACATAATGGCAGCCTTAATCAGAAATTTTGGCTTAAAATTGATTACACAAGTTGGTGTTAAAAATGGTAGGTAGATTAATTCAATAACAATAAAAAATTACAACAAAATTTGTCATTAAAGGTATGTCATCTGCTGCTACAAATGTTGGTGCAATGCGTTTAGCCAGTTCTGCTGCCGATGGACAAAAAGCAGACAAACGTAAGAATTAAATAAGATCTGTGTATTTAGGTAACGGCAAATAAATAAATAAAGCTTTTGTTTTCATATTGTAGCCACAATTCGTAAACCAGATGAGGCTGCGCGTACTAGCCTATCGGATTTCGGTCGTTATGTGGCCGAATGTATGCCCAAATATGTGCAGAAAGTACAACTGACGGCTGGCGATGAATTGGAAGTTCTTATCGCTCCCGAAGGTGTTGTACCAGTACTGCAATTCTTGAAGGATCATCATCAGGCACAGTTTAGTAATCTTATAGATATTGCCGGTATGGATGTACCTACACGTAAATATCGTTTCGAGGTTATCTACAATATTCTTTCATTGCGTTACAACTCTCGCATTCGTGTCAAAACCTACACCGATGAGTTGACTCCGTTGGACTCTTGCAATGAAGTCTTCAAGGCTGCTAACTGGTATGAGCGTGAAATCTATGATATGTATGGTGTATTCTTCGCCAACCATCCCGATTTACGTCGTATTCTTACCGATTATGGTTTCGAAGGACACCCACAACGTCGTGACTTTCCTTTATCTGGTTATGTTGAGGTAAACTAGGGATTTTCTTTAATATATTTAATAGGTTTTGTTATTAATGTGCATTTGTTTTTAGTTACGTTATGACGATGAGAAGAAACGTGTTGTCTGTGAACCTTTGGAGTTGGCTCAAGAATTTAGAAAATTCGATTTGTCTGCCCCTTGGGAACAATTCCCTAATTTCCGTAATGCTAACCCTCCTGCGGAGATTGTTGAAGGTGAAAAGAAGAAGTAAAGAAAATTATATATATGCTATGTTGGTCGAAATTAAAAATATTTGTTAAAATTTTGAAAATAAACATTTAAGGCCTGCTAATGAATATATTCGGCCACAAGTCAATATCAGTGTTTAATAAAAATCAGCACTTGAATTAGGTTTGAAATCAATTTTCATTCTCAATAAAAATAATTGACAACAGCCCGGGAGTTTTTCCCCTTTTCTCATTTTTCTTATTCAAATTCAATGGGATACAACTCCCGGGGAACAAACTCCCGCGAAATTTTTTATTCATAATTGGGCTGATAATGTTTTATATACCAAAAAATTAATAAGGAATTAAAAACTGCCTAAGTAAAAGCCTTTAATTTATTAAGATATTAATTCAGAATGAAAATATGTTAGCAATTCATTCCATACAACCATTCTAAAATTATTTTGGATTTTATTCAAATATTTATTCATTTTGAATTAATTCACAATGGAATTAGTTATTTTTTTTTTTGGTAAATAAAGTATTATCCAAAGTGAATTTAAATATTTTTTCATCATTCAATTTGTTTTTATTCTTTTTTATGCTAGGTATACACGTTACGATAAGTCGTACGATAAATCGTATAAGTATGAAATTAGTAACGTGTATAATGTTGTCGTACTAACGAAGTATGAAAATCTAAAATTTTTGATTTTTGTGATATTTTTATTACTTGTCATTTTTTTCAAAGGAAATAGTACGATTTGTAGTAACGTCTATCACAAAATCGTACTTCAACTCATACTACGATTAGTACGAAAAATAGTATCGTGTATACCCAGCATTATGTAAGATAGTTTTAAAGTCTCAAACAAACTTAACTACACACAAAAAAATCCATAGGTTATATTTCCTAAAAATATGGTATAAATTTAACTAAGCGCAAGGGTAGAATGGCATTTGCAAAGTTTCTTAGTTAATATAACTAAAATTTTAGATAATTTCATACATACCCTTTTGCACCAAAAATATTTTCAATTGACAATAAAATAAACAAAAACAACATCGAAGAAGATACCAAACATCAAATTACTAATTCCAATAGTTATTTTAACATAGTTTTTAGGTAAAGTGTATGAATTACCTATTGGCATAGATAATAAAACTTAGTTTTTCAGTCTCATATAAAAAGAAATTACCTATGCAAGCTTAGTTAATATAGCCTCGATTATTTTTTTGTGTGTAGTTTTACATATTTCAACAAAAATTGAAAATTACACTCTGATTTTTTTTAATAGTGTAAAAGTGTAAAAAAAATTTGCATTTTTTAAAATGAACCTAAGATTTTTTTGTGTAAAAGTGTAAAAAAATCAGAAATGAATACCCTAAGTCCTTTTTCATACTAGGCAATTTAGTTGTGCAAGTCTGTTATTCGTTTCAAAAACATGAATGAAAAAACAATCCAACTTGCCGTGTACAAGCAAGTCTGTACTCAAATTTGAAAAAAACTTAACCTTAACCCGACAAAAACAAAACAAAAAAAATGTACAAAATCGTGCGTAAATCTGCTTTATATTGTTGTTACAGTTGGATTTATAAAGTTTTTTTAATCTGAGATTTATTGGATTCTGTGAAATTGAAATATATTTAATACATATTAATTTAATATCAATACAATATTTTTTTGTGTTCCTTTGTTTCAAAATTGATATCATTTTAATTCCATTCATGTTCCGTTTGTTTTGTTTTTAGTTCGTTAAACTATTACAATTTTGTACAATGTTTCCGTTTCTCCTTTGAATGTTCCATTAATCATTTACAATTTTTACAACAACAATTCAACACTTAGTAAATCTAGTACCATTGCGCTCTTTTAGGCGTAATATTCTCAGTTTTACTTTATTTACCTTCGGTGCCGGCAGCGTTTGTGAAAAAATCAGAAAGTTTTATAAAAAGTTAATTATTTATGTTATATTGTGATCAGTGCTATTTAAAATAAATGGTTTAGAAAAGTATAAAGCTTTATTAAATAAGTTAATCAATAAGTTTTTAAATTTAAATAAAGCGAAAGAAAAAAAATGTAAATAAAAGCAATCAAAGTTTTTGTTAAAGTGTAAAAAAAATTTTCGTTAAGTCATTGAAAAAAGAAAAAAAAAGAAGATAGCTTGCAATAAATTGAAGAAGCATTTAAGGTAAAAGCAATCATAAGTTATTGAGTTATTAGTGATTTAAGGTCAAAGCAATCATATTATAAAGTTATTAGTGAAAAAGTCAAATTTATAATTATTGAATTGCGTGCGATATTACAAAGCCAAGTTTACAAGTTGCAGTTTTCAAGGTGAGTCTATATGTATTCCCAAGCTGATTATTATACCCATCTGTTCATGTCATTCATCTAAGGAGTATTTTCTTAACTAGCCTTGAGACTTTATCCCAACACATACCAATTGTAGAATGTAAGACTTTTCCTTATTCGACATAACCTCAAATAAAAAGTGTAGTACTTTTGGCCGGGCAGTTCTGAGAGTATAACATTAATGTGGGAAAAATGGTGGCGTAACCTGTTACAATCATTGTATGTATCAGTGCCGGCCAGGATGTATGACATTTCTGATGTTAATTTTTCTATAGAGATTTTCAATAATCTGTTTTTTTAAGTTTATAATATTACTTCACTGTGTTTTAGCAAAATAATATGAAAACTATACCTACTAAATTTTATTGCCAAAATCCTGGATCTATTATTATTATTCTTGCAAAGTTCTCTAAAACAAAGTCTGGATTTTACAAAACCTTCCGAAAATGAGAATATGTATTCACAAAAACAGATAATCGTAGCCGTTGTGAAAAATATAACCATTCGTCTATAAACAATAATCATTTCAGCAAACATTGCTCAGTCATATATTTCGTAATGGTCCGTTAGAGACCATTACGGAAGTGACCCCATTCGGAGTGTTTTCACGGCCCTTCCCAAAAATATAATTCGTCAAACACTGCTAGGGATACTTAATAAACTAAAGACCTTATTCATAAACTATTTTTAAATTTATCAAAGGTTTATAAATCAAATTTTGTATGGAAATTTTGTTTTATAAATCTTTGATAATTTAAAAACTGTTTATGAATATGGGGGTAAGAATTTTGATTACTACTTTACTACTTTTTGTAAAATTAAATGTTGTTATACCATTTAATACAATAGATATGAATATCTAATAAAGACTTTTTTTATATTTTTAAGATCATGAAAATCTTTATAATCATTATTACACAACCGAATCTATTATTCAGCCCAATCTCCAATAAACCGAAACTTTAAATGTTAATCAAAGGATAGATTTTAGGATTTTCATTATCTTAAAAAAAATCAAATAACTTGTGGTGTTTACTAATTTTTGAGACTGTGTGTATATAACGCCATAAATTGGACCGACAATGTTCGCTTCAAACGAAACAATTCCGTTCGGTACAGGTTCTCTGTGATGGTCTCGCCAGATTTCAGCAGCTTATAACAGACCATTACTTTAGCGACAAGGATATTTGGCTTTGCTGTCGATTCTGCTGATTGGCCTAGCTTCACATACGATCTCTTACGCTTCGGATTATCCTAACGGATCCGTTTTTCATCGCAAGTTATGATTCAGTGCTGCAATTAATTTCTTTAATAGAGTTTAAATTAAAAAAAAAAAACTTCCCACATATAACGCTTTGTTGGCACAAAATTCTATATTTTCGAGGCAAAAAAACTTTGTTGTTTACACTATAATGTTCAATAACTAAGTGAGAATAAATTATAGATATGTACCCTTCAAAATGACATCTAAGTTATTAACAACAAAAACCACGTTCAAAAGATACGCCATCTATTGTAAATCCTGCAGTTTTAAGTCATACACACAATAATTTTTAATATTTAACTTAAATTATACTTTTAAGTTATTGAAACTTCCCACATATAACGCTTTGTTGGCACAAAATTCTATATTTTCGAGGCAAAAAAACTTTGTTGTTTACACTATAATGTTCAATAACTAAGTGAGAATAAATTATAGATATGTACCCTTCAAAATGACATCTAAGTTATTAACAACAAAAACCACGTTCAAAAGATACGCCATCTATTGTAAATCCTGCAGTTTTAAGTCATACACACAATCATTTTTAATATTTAACTTAAATTATACTTTGGTGAAGGGTGTGTAAGATTCGGACTTAATTAAAAAAATCATTTTTATTTTCATTTCTTTATTAAATAATTTAATTCTTTTTTATAATATTTAAATTATCCATTTAGACAGGTTGAAAAATTCTCTATTAAAATAAATATTTTAAATTTTCATAATGATGTAATGGATGTTGAAAACACCCTTCGAATTTACTTTATAAAACAAAATTTTGTAAATAAGTTTAAGAAATAATAAAAAGATTTTTAATAATATTTATGTGTTACATAAAGCTTAAGAAAATGTTTAATCAACAAATGATCAAGTAGAAATGTTTGTGATCTGCTGTTATCGAAATGTCCTTCTTAAAGAACAAAATATCAGTTAAAACAGCTGTCGTTAAGTTGGTATCAAGATGTAAGATTTGATAACTAATTTAAATTTACTTTGTAACACATTATTTTTAGATTAAAAAAAAATATATATATAATTTTCAATTATTACAGTATAGTTTTTTAGTTTCTCTTAAAATTACAACATACAACTATGTACATAGTTTAAAAAAATAGTTTTGAGGGATGTTTTTCATCTCCAAAATTTGTTTGTTTTACAATCATTTGATTTAGTGTTTAATTTTAAAATATATTTTGTTAAAAATGTTTTGGTTAAGTATATTTTTCTTTAATTTTCTTTTACTAAAATAAAATACGTAAATTTTACGATTTTTTTTTTAATGTCTTCTATCTAAGAAAAAGACATTACAACAAATTATTATATATATTTTTTTTGTATGTTTATCATAACAACAACAATTAATCAATGGCAAAATGGTTTTCAAAAGGCAGCATTTTCGGGAGTTGTAAAATCTATTTAAAATACATAAAATTTTGTTTGTTTGTGTTTGAATTTAAATGCATTCTCTTTAAGAAAACCTTTAGCCTTACAAATACAAAATGTGTAAACCCTTGTGTTCGAAAAATTCATCGATCAGGGGTTTACTAATAAACAATTTTTTTGTGTTAAGACCTTTAATCATACGCACACTTTTAAAAACCAAAGTGAAATTGAATTTCCAATATTATTTCTAAAAGCATGGTGATAAAGGCTTAATTTATAAATATATTTATTTTAAAAGAGTTGTAATATAAACTTTCGAATAAAAGTTTTTTTAAACTCTTTTACAAAACAAAATTCAACCTAACCAAGTCTAAGTAAAATCAGACATGGTAGATTATGATTTCTTTTTTTTTTAACAAATAACAATTACAAATTTACATGCATACTGCAAATTTTAAATAAGTATGCAACAAAATAGTTTTTTTTTCTGGATTTAACTGAATTTCCTTAAAAAGTTTCCGTTTTTGTATAATGTCGGTTGCTAGAAGATGTGGTATTACTTGTTTGGGCATTCGTTCGAGTTTCCTGTTGCTGATTATTGTTATTACTGCTGGTATTGGCTGAGGAGCTTGATGAGGAATTAGTTACTCTTGACGATGTATTAGTGGTGCTTGTGTTGGATGCTGAGGCGGCTTCAATTTCATTATTTAAACGTTCGTGATATTCTTGGAAACAGGGCACTATGCATAAATTCGTTTGACATTCGGGACAGTGGTATTTGGTTTTGCGTCGCAGAATTCTACCATGACCGTCGATGGTGTTCCAACAGAAATTACATCCCAAAGCGGGCCCAGGTCGTATGACGGGACAATGACTAGAACGTGGATTTTCCAATGTAATTATCTCCCGATTGGTCTATAAAAAAAAGTATAAATGTTGAGTTTTATTAGCGAATAGGAATGAATTTGTAACAAATTTGGTAAAAAGTTATCTTAAGATAAATATTAACTAATATTTTGTAGAAAAAAATTGTTGGTGTAAATATCAATCTAAATTGTACCAAATCGGATATATTGATGTATCTATAATGTATGAAAGTTATTTGGGGGTTTCGGAAAGTTGATTTCAACAGACAGAAGGAAATTATATATATTATATATATATATATTTTTATACTCTTCACCTTCGTGAGAAGGGTATATATAAGTTTGTAATTCCGTTTGTAATTTCCAGAATATAATATATAGATAGCGGAGCCGATTAAGCCATGTCCGTCTGTCTGTCTGTTGAAATCAACTTTCCGAAGCCCCCAAATAACTTACATACACGAGAAAATCGATGCTCAAATGGCTGAGATATAAGGAAAAACCAGGACAACCTCGATTTTTGACCTATATCTGGATTACTAAGTCATTAATATAGGCAATATGGATATCTAATGATATATATTTCAAAGACCTTTGCAACGACGTATATATATAAGTTGGATCTACAATGGGTCCAAATCGGAAAAAATCTTTTTTAAACCGAATTTTTTTTCGCTAAATATTAAAAAAAAAAGATTTTAAAATTTTAAAAAAATTTAAAAAAAATATTTTTTTTTACAAAAAATTAAAAAACAACTTTGGAAAATAAAATAAATTTTGTTTACCTAAAAATATTTAAAATTTTTATTTTGAAGTATAATTTGGTGAATATAGCTCTCTTACTTGTTTTAATAATATATTTACCTGTGGAGATGATACTGATCTCTGTAGTTCCTCGTTTCTAACGCGCAATGTTGGTAAATGTTCAAACGATCCACTGCCACCACTATTTGCAGATGTACCCCCACCACGTTCCGTTAACATAACAGCCGAAACTGATTTCGAATTGCGAAATTTGTTCGCGTTCACTGCAGACGATGTTGATGACGAGGCGCCGCTCGTTGAGTGGGTAGTCTGAGCTGTTGTGGACGCATTATCCTCTGATGCACTGCGTTCGGTCAATTGTACGGTAGGAACTCTAGGTATGGGCGGTGAACAAGCCACTGAGGCCGAATTAGATCTTTCATTAGCCATATAGGTTGTGGTGAATTGTGGCAAACTTAACGATTTCGTAGGACTTGCGGATGATGTACTTGTACTAGCATTGTTATTATTGCTGGATGATGGGGGTGCCTGCAATGGTTGTGTGTTCGTTTGGGGTACTATGTATTGCGAAGAGCCGGCTGGTGGTGGTGATGCCGTCTCGTATATAGATTCGGGTAGTGATATGTGATGTGAATGTTGTAGGGGTGCACTAGATGCCAGATAAGTACCACTTGTACCCGTCAAAGGATGTGAATATTGTCGATGCAAGGGAGCAAAAGGATTTGTAAGATTACCACTGCCGCCCGCTAGATGGGCTGAATGTTGACTCGGCAATAGAGGATCTGAGTGCTGTTTGACCAAAAATGGTGTCGTCTGAGGTACACTGAGGAGGTGGGGTGAATTTGGTGATAGACTTGGTGCCGGTTCCGAAGAATGACGTTCTATGCGCGGTGGTACGGTTAACAAGTGATGATGACCGTGATGGTGGTGATGATGATGCGTTGCCATATGATGCAAACCATGGACGGTGGATGAATAGAGCGTTTGTGATGTACTAAATGGTTCAAAATCTAAGCTACCAGTGGTTGGTTCGGGTGATATTTGATTATTGGAAAGACTATCGCTGTCTCGTTTAACACGCGGTTGTCTTGTAAGTACACGATTGCGTTTAGTTCCCATTTGAGCCGGTTGTTGGGTTTGATGTTCCAAATGTTGTTGTTGTTGTTGTTGGGGAGATTGTGCCATACTTAAGCCGCAACTGATAGAGGCTTTTGTATCTTCTATTTGGAGAAAAATTTAAAATATTTATTTAAAAAGTTATTTGTGTTAGGAATATAAAGTTATTGATGAATGTATGAGTATGATTAAACTAGTATTTACAAAGTTATTGGCAAAAAAAAAACAAATATTTTGGATCGAAAGTGATTTTCTGATTGGTTGAAAAGGTATTTGCGATGCCAATTATTGACGTAGTCGAGATATATGTACTAGGTAAAACTAGTAAAAGAGCTATGTTTGGCTGTGCCGAATCTTATATGCACGGAAGACAATGATCTCCCAGGGCAGAACAAGAATTGGATGTATTACTCCATGAAGATTGTTGTCAAACTCAACAAGAGCTTGCAAAATCATTGGGAGCCATTCAAGCATTTTCAAAACGTTTGCGATCAGCAGGATTCATCCAAAAGCAGGGAAATGGCACCGAACCATTACTTGCGATGAAAAATGGATCCATTAAAATAACCTGAAGCGTAAAAGATCGTATGTGAAAGACAAATAATGCACCAAATATGAGCTGCTGAAATCTGTCCAGAATCACAGGGAACCTGTACCGAACCCAACTGATTCGTTTGAAGCTAGCATTAACCAAACAACTCCCAGAATATGTGGACAGACATGAAACCGTAATATTCCGTCATGACAACGCTCGAGCACATGTTGCAATACCTGTTAAAAAGTATTTAGAATGAAGTGGGTAGGAAGTTTTGCCTCACCCACTTTATAGTCCAGATCGATGCAGAACGCTCTCTCTCTGATATGCTTTCCTTTGGAACAGATTCTTACTTGTCCTCAATCGATGAACAGTTCTTTTGGATCGGAATTCATTTGTTGCCAGAAAGATGGGAAAAGGTCATCTTGGCTAACAATGGCCAATACTTTCAATAAATTTATATTGTAGAAATGTTTCAAAATAAAAGCTTAAATTTATAAAATCACGAATTTTTAATTACATTATATTAGAGATGCTAATCGGGACTGATTTTTGAAAATCCCCGGGTCGGGATTTCGGGATTTCGCTGCTGCCGAAAAACATCTTTCATATTGAAAAAACCGTTTGCAAATACTTATAACAAATCTGCAAGTATTTTTCTCATATTCCTTCAGAAATAAAGTGATCTATTTCTTTTGCAAGTTGCAAATTAACATTATAACTTGGTTTCGTTGTTATTTGGGTTTTTTACATTTATTAATAATATCTGTTAGCCTTTGAGCAATCGAAATATTTTCATTTTGTTCGAGCTCCTCATCTGAGATAAAATCAAATTCGTTTGAAGAGGATTTTAATTGAGTTTTGTTAGATAACTTACAAAAAAAGGTGAAGAATGGATTTTCCAGAGCCCCACTCTAGGAAAACCAAAAATACCGCTTTCCTTCTTTAACTATGTTGCAGCAGCAGTTGAGCTTAACAACTTTGCTGAACATCACTTTGAGATATTCGGGCATGCAGAATGCCAAAATGCATAAAAAAGGCACACAAAAATGACAATTTCCTCTATTATGAAAAACGGGATTTGAAAAATCCCGAATATCCCGGGATTTAAAATTAAAAAAACCAGGGCTTCGGGGTTTAAGAAAACCCGAAAACCCCGGGATTTTCGGGAACGGGATTCCCCGTTTGGCATCTCTACATTATATGTAATCAAGGACTTTAAAAATATATTAAAATCTTTGAATTTCGGCTAAACACCAAAAACTTGCGTTTGCAATAGAGTGTCCAAAAAACCGGCATATTAAAAAACCGGTTTAACCGAAAAAGTGTGTTTTGGAAAAAAACGGTTTCGATTATTGTCTTTTAAAAAAAACCGGTTAAGCGGTTTTGGTTTTTGTCCTCAAAAAAAAAAAACGGTTAACCGGTTTATATTAAATTTTTATTTAATGGAAATTTAGCATTTTTGAATTCTATATGCAATTATTTTATATCTTTTACGAAATATTGTCAAATGCTACAATTTTCTATAAAATAAATATGTTTGATTGAGCTTTTGAAAATATATTTCATTAAAACCTGTTAACCGTCATACAAAAACCGATTTGTCAAAAAACCGAAACCAGTGAAGTTTACAAAGATGAAAAAACCGGTTGACCGGTTTTCGGTTTTGGATACTCTAGTTTACAAACTATCTGTCTGAGTTGATCGACTTTGAGATGTCACAGCGCGGTTCCTGACGGGTCTGTGGGATCTGTATTTTAAGCTTTATGTAATATGTCTTGTCAATCGTATCAGCCAGTTAAAAATTACAGATTTATTTCCAAAATATTTGGAACTTATACTCCACAATACTGCGGGACACTTAGAAGACATGGTGACACCATGGGTAACATGGTAACTTTAACAAGTGAGCGATACAGAATTATGATCAATGAGTTTTAAACTGAGAACTGAGGGACAGTACAACTGGAAATTTACGTTTCCGGACCCCGCCTAATTTCTATTCGAAAGAGTTTAAGTTAAAAATGCAAGTTTTATCATTAATTTGCTTTTCGTTTTAATAGATATATATTTTTTGTTATTATTAATTATACCACATTGAAAATTAAAGACTACTGTTTTTAAACATATTTTAAAAGTTGGTATTATTTGTTTTTGTATTTATTTATATATATATAAATTTAGTATATATATATGTATTTATATGTATGTATATATGTATGTATATGTCTTAGTTATTTTTTTACCAGTTGTATTTAAATTAGGAAACATGTTGATTACTATTGAAATAAATGTCTTATTATTTTTTTTTTGGTTTCATATGCTGCTGCTCAATGTATAAAGTTTTAGTTTGCATACAATTTATAACAATTTCATTTTAGTATTTATTATTTTGTTTATGGCTTTGAATATTTTATATTTTTTTTTTTTTATTTTGAGAGTTTAAAACATCTACTTATATATTTCTTTAAGTGTTTATTTTTTTTTGTAATTTCCAATCAAAATTATAACATCACAAGCTACTCTTATTAATTAACATTTAGTTGTATTTGTTGTGGATTTATTTATTTACTTTATCTTTTAAATAAATATGTATTTAAGTATATATTTTAAGGATATATACTACACATTATTAGAAAAGTATTTATGTATAATAGTTTTACCACGATATGATATGATTTATCATAAAATATCGCTTTGCTTATTTAATACATTTTTTTTGTTGTTTTATTTTAATATATAAATAAAAAAAATTACATTATTCGTAAAAATTGTAAAATCGTTATAATTACAATAATAAAACATGTATAAAAGATTTGTTATTTTTTTAAATTTTTAAATTTTATTTATTTTTTCTGTTTATTCTCAATTATTATTATTTTTTTTTTGAGTTTTTAATATTTTTTTTTTGTAATGAATATGACGTAAGTTATTTATAACACAGATTTGTTTAAATATTAACATTATATTTTCATGTATGTATTTTGTTGCGTTGCCTGTTTAGACGATGTGAAATTAAATAGATTTTTTAAACCAAGAAATAATAGTATATAACAATAGATTACATACATATCGTCACCTAAAATCCAAACAACTACTATTTTAAAAGTGTTAGGCAAAAACCATTTGCAAAATTAAAACTACATACTATATCTGATTGAACATTATTTCTCCTATTTAATGAATGAGAATGACAAACGCAATTCCGAATTAAATTTAGTTTAGGTTTTCCTAATACAATATTTTTTTAGAGTCATTTGGACATTTCCTTTTTTTAATTTCGATTTTAATTGTTGGAACTTATGAATAGGATATCGGATTTTATTTAAAAATTTAAAAAGTCTATTTAAAGTTATAGCCGATTTTTAATAAAATGTAAAACGTGAATAAATTCGCGAGTTTTTCGAAATTTTAAAGAATAAAAATGGGAATGTCTAAAGGACCCCAAAAAGCATGTTTTAAAAATATTGGTATCTACATAAAATTCAACAGAAATAACTTTGATAACGAAATAAATCACATGACTTAATTTGATGACAATCGGACCACACAATTGGCCATAGTTATCATGTAGAAAGAAATCACGAGACCTAATTTCATGACTATTGTTTATAGCGCCCATATAAGGCCCTCTTTCGAATCAATTTTTTGAAATTTGATAATAAAAATGATTTGCAGTATAGGGCATTTTATGGTAGGGCTTTACTCATTAATTACTCCCTTAATTGTTTTTTAATTTTGAATTAATTATGATTTATGTGAAATAATTCAACATAATTAATTCGAAACTCTGGCATTAGAGCGGAAACTAGAAAAGAACTCAAACAAAATAAAAATTCTCAAAAAATCACCCAAACGAGTGTTGTTTTTATACCCTTCACCTTCGTGAGAATTTCCACAATATAATTTTCCGACCCTATAAAGTATACATACAGTGAGCCGCAAAAGTGAGTATACACCAAAAATTATTGGATATTTTTTAAGATAATGAAAATTCTAAAATTTATCCATGATTAAAATTTTAAAGTTTCGGTTTGATAGAGATTGGCTTGAATAATATCTTTGGTTGTGAAAAATATAGATTTAAGTCGGACTATAATGATTTTCATGATCTTAAAAAATCAAAAAATTCGCTGCTGTTTACTCACTTTTGAGGCTCACTGTATATATTCTGGATCCTTATAGATAGCGGAGTCGATTAAGCCATGTCCGTCTGTTGAAATCAACTTTCTGAAGCCCCCAAATAACTTACATACACGATTCATACATCAATATCTCCGGAATTCTTCCGGTTCGGTTGATATTTAAAATCGAGAAAATCGGTCCACAAATGGCTGAGATATAAAAAACCACGACAACCTCGATTTTTTACCTATATCTGGATTAATAAGTCATTAATATAGACAATATGGATATCTAATGATAGACCTTTGGAACGACGTATATAAGACCATAGCAAGTTGGACCAACAATGGGTCAAAATCGGAAAAAATATTTTTAACCCGAATTTTTTTTTCACCAAAAGTTTTTTTTTTTTAAATATTAAAACAAAATTGAAAAAACAAATTTTTTTTACAAAAAATAAATTTTGTTCACCTAAAAATATTTAAAAATTTTATTTTGAAGTATAATTTGGTGAAGGGTATATAAGATTCGGCACAGCCGAATATATCTCTCTTACTTGTTTTTGTTTAAAAGCGTATTTTGTATTGGCATATTGACTAAACGCAAACATTCATCAAATGTAACTAGATTGCATTATTATATAAATTCTCGAAAAAAAATGGAGATTCCACATTTTGTTTCTATACCATTCATTTGATAAATATGAACGTACCTTAAAAGAGCTATATTCCGCTGTGCCGAATCTTATATACCCTTCACCCAAGTATACTAAGATAAATAAATATTAAAAACAATTTCTGCTGAAAAAAAAAATGTTTGCAGAAAAATAGGTAAAAATAATCGATGTAGTTTTCTTTATATCTCATCCATGTATTGGCTCGATTTGAAATAGCAACCGAACCAATCAAGTTTGAAAGTTTGGGGCCTTCGGAAAATTGAGCAAATAAAAAATGTGGAATTTACAAACGGTATCCCTTATTACACATGGTGAAGGGTATGCAAATGCGGGTTGAAAAATATATTTTAAATGCCTTTTATTTGTTAATGAAGTTTTTGGCATATATCTTTGCAATTTGTGGGCCGATTTTCCATAGCAACCGAACCAGAACCTGATATGTTGCTGTACCAATTATTTTTATAAGTTATTTGGGGATTTCTTAAAGTTGGTTTCCACAGTCAGAAGGACTTCGCTATATGAAATTACAAATATAATGACAATTATTTTTGGGTATGCAATGAAATCATGAACCGCCCGTAAGAAACTAAAGACTTTATTAATTATTTTTCGGTATTCGGAGGGATTCTGCACGAATACTTTCCGAAACCGAATTTTGGCACTAATCCGAAACAGAATATTGAAATATTTTTTTTTTTTTGGGAAAATCTGTTTTTGGTGAAAACTTTTATTTTTTGTCAAAAATTTAAATTTAAAAAAAAAAATTTATTAAAATTATTTTTTTTGGAGAATTAAATTTGTTTCCGCAAAAAATTTGAATTTTTGTTAAAAATCAATGAAAAATCTTTTATGAATAGAAATGCATATCTGCTTTTGTTAAATTATCAAATTTTGGTGTAAAGCTGGTTAAAAGTCAATTGGTTTCCGATAGTTTGAGACATATTTTCTAGCAGATGTGTATTTAGAATTTGATTTTTCTCAAATTTTCAATAGCTAAGTTATCTTTTTCTAGCAAAGTCCAAATTACATATTATTAAATTGTTTAATGGATGATAAAACGAAATTAAATGAAAATTGTACAAAACGATAATAAACACTATTAGGTATTATTAAAACATGTTTTATTTATATCTTTCACTTATAATTTACAATTCTTATTTTCCTTATAAACAAAAAAAAAAATATAGTTTAAAACTAAAATTTAAAATCAAAATGATAAAAATAAAAATATTAATGACGTGTTGGTTGTTACAAATGTAAAAAAAGCTTCAAATATCTTTTTTTTTTAAAGTTGAGTTAAATAAAAAATATATATATAAACTTCTTTAAATGGCCGTATCTTTTAAATGTTTTTTTAAAACTAGATTAGTATACACAATTATACGATTAGCATTATGAAATATGTAATAAGAAAATTATCCAAAAGTTAAAAAATTAGAAAATAAATTTAAATTAATTTAATTAAACTTCGAACTCAAATAGCTGTTTTTTTAGGTTTTTAAATAAATGAAATTAAAACAAACAATTTCCCAGTTGATTTTCAGTGAGAAAATATATAAACCAAAAGTAGTTTTTTTTTTAGATATACATGGGTTTTGATTTTAAAAAAATGTTGGGGGGTTTATATTAATTTCTTGGTTTAAAAAAGGTATTTTAATGTTAAAACTTATGTTCCAAAGGAAGATAATATTATGTTTGTGTAGTTTATTTGCAACAAATGCGTAGTTTGGGGGGTTGTTTTTAATAAAAAATATTGTATTATGTTTCAATTAAAAAGTCCCTGTATTTAAAGAGAAAATTAAAAATGTTTTACTTGAATAAGAGAATCGAAAGTTGGAAAGTTCTTTATTGCTTAAATTTTAAACCCTTAAATCAGTTTATTCTCTACATTTTCACTTGGTCTTGTAACAGCTGTATTCAAAATGATAAATTGTGTGCGATTGGCTGGCTAACTTTCACTTATGGAAATTTACACAAAAAAATTAGCCAGCCATTCGTTAGTTCGCACACAGATTTACATATTGTATACTGTTGCAATTGATTAAGCATATTCTATAGAAACATGTTCGAAGCATTTACTTTGCTAGATTAAGCTCCATTTACACGATAGTCGACTTTCATCTACCGTTAAGGTTGAAATTTTCACTTAAGTTACTTTAAAAATTGAATAGTAATTTGTACAATTGGGAGCATCCATCCCAAAGCGGACAAAAAACAGCATTTTTTGTCATCTCTGATTTTAACAAAATTTACTCAGTTATTATGTATTGCAAAATATGACGTCCAAAAATATGACGTCTTCAAAAATAACTCTTGAACCATACAATTTTCGATATTATATTTTTGGCTAAAGGCTGTCGAGTCAAAAAGTCTATGATTTGATAAACTCTTGCAATACATAACAACTGTGGTAAATTTCTTTAAAATCTGAAATTAAAAATCAGACAGCTGCTGTCCGTTTTGGGATGGGTCATTCCAATTGTAACTCTGCCAAAGTTAATATTTAACATGCATAAGTTCAATTAGAAGTAAATGCTCCTAAGTAACAAACATATACTATATACATTCCTCCAAATTTCGCCATCTCATTCATATTTTCCTTATAAAAAAAAGAATAAGCTAGTATGCTAGACAAATAGAAGCATACTTTTAGTTCATTTCTTATACTTTTCATATACATATAGTTATGAAAACTTAAGAAATATGTTGCTCAATTATAATACAATAATATATTGAAATAAAAAGTTTCCAAAGAAATTCCATTATAAAAAGTGGGAGGAGGAGGAGGATGATTTCTCTCAAGTAAAACTCTGCTTTAAAGAATATTATACATATTAATCGAAACAATTTTCATAGAAAATCTACGACGGTGGTAAAGCTGTTAGTTTGGCCATATATGTAGTGGTGGTATTATCCGTTGGATGTACTATTATCGGTGTGGCTGTGGCATAGTTTTGTACATATATTGTAGTAGCCTGAGGTTGGGGTGCAGCAACAAGATTATGGGTTGCGGCAGTTGGCGTTTGAGTATCACACGATAGAGTTGTTTGTTGGAGCAGTGCTGTGGCAGCCGCTGCAGCACTGCTCGTAACAATTGATGATGATGTGTTTGCTGTATGGGATGGCTGGGTTGGTGAGGGTTGTATTAGCGGTGGCGGATGTTGATGCACATGATGAGGATGATGTTGCTGTTGTTGTTGGTGTGGTTGTGGCTGATGACTGTGACTGGGATTATGATGATGATGTTGCAAATGCATGGGTATAATGGTTGTTGTTGGTATAGTTTCTGTAGCCACCACCGTCGCAGAATGTGCAGAAGATGTAGACATTGAATTCTATATCGAGTTAAAATTAATACTCTGTAGATTCATTGCCGTTGCCGGATTTACATTGATGGTGCCCGCACCGGCTCCACTGCCAGCTCCGGCATCAATGTAACGTTGACGCGACATTGAATGCAGACTGGCTGGGAAGTCCATATGGCGGGTATCCAAGAAACTCATTACACCCATTGTGGGATGTGTGGTAGCACCAGCGGCTGTGCCAGCATGATGGGGTGTACACATTAGTGATGGTGTGGGTGTTTCGGAAGTCGGTGGTATTTGCATGTTTAGGGCGGCCGTTTGTGCAGCAGCGACTGCTGCTGCCATATGATCGTAGTTCTCATTGGTATCGTCTGTGGTATTGCCGGGTGGTGTGGGGGAGGGTGAGAGATTCGGTTCTTGTTTGACCACACGTGATTTTATACTCGGCCTGGACACAGGATAACCGCGCTTCTTGTACTCTAGCCATAAAGTGCGGTTATTAACGCCATACAGTCGTGCTGCTTTACAGAAACCTATACCTCCCGAACGCACTGCCTCCAGGGCCCGTATAAAATTTTCATCACCTTGTGGATTAACCGAACGCTTACGTTTTATGATGGCATTGTTGGCTGAGTTGCCGCCGGCCATGTTGTTACCACCTACAGAGCCCGGGGTATTTCCCACCGGTGATTGGGTGGGCGTTGGTCCTTGGCTGTATACTGATTGCACCATATTGCCGTCGTTGGGCGAGGGCGGTGACAGGTTTTGAGCCGCCGCAACAGCAGCGGCTGCTGCATTCGTATAGCCACTGACCGTTATGATTTGTGGCGAATAAGCAGCGTTTTGTTGATGCTGATATTGTTGTAGTTGCTGCAAGTGTTGTTGTTGCTGCTGCTGTTGCTGTTGTTGATGCTGTTGACTAGCAACGGCTTCTTGCTGTTGACGGTGCTGCTGATGTTGTTGCTGTTGATCACTACTCGAACTGTTGTTATTGTTGGTATTTGTATTTTGATTGTTGTTATTGCCAATTAAATTGGTGGGACAGGATGACAGCGAAAAGCGTGAATAATTTGGTTCAACAACCGTCCATTGTAAACCTGGGAAGGGGAGAGAGAGAGAGAGAAGAGAGTTGGTGAGAGAGTTTTATTTCATCATCAACAAAAAACAAAGAGAGCCATTTCATTTCAATTTAGCAAATTTTTTTTTTCTATATTTATTTATGTATTTTATAATATAAGTTCAAACTACTTTATTTAATTAAAATAAATTGAAAAGTAAATAATTAATTTGCATTTTTTTGAGAAAGAGAGAGATTTGAAAATGTTTAAATGTTTGTTCTTTGAAAATTATAGTTAATTTTTTTTGTAAAGAAAATTTTAAGGAAAAAAACTTAAATTTATTTTAATTTTTTTTTTATTATATAAAAGTAAATTCTTTTTAAACTATCTAAGACTCTGTGCTATAAAAAGCTCTCTCCTGTTCCCAAGTTTAGTGTTTCTTTTCTTGCAATTTGGTGGTTGAAACATTTTTTAATTCACGTTTTCATTGCATTTTAGAAATTTATTTAAGACATTTTTCTTATAGTATACATAAAAAAACAATTAATTACATTAAATAATAACAAAATATATATCAGTCGTTTGTTGTGCGGCACATTTTTCAATTAACATAAAAACAATAAAGAAGTTTATGAGTAAAACAAAAAGTTAAAATGAACTAAATCAAACAAATATAAAATAAAACTTAAGAGAAAAATGTTAAACAACTAAAATAGCTTTAGTTAATTTGTACATTCATTGATTTTTTTTTTAAACAGGCGAGACACATTTAATAGCTACAGAGTTATGAGGTATAGCTTAATAACTAAGCGTTTTCCAAAAAAAAAATTTTGGAAATATGATAACAAAGTTTTTTCTTTTGTTTCGGAAATGATAAGTATAATTTAATACCGTTTGCAATACGTATTTAGAAATAGTTATTTGCGTTCCTATAAAGTATTATGCTCTAGTTTTCTCCTTTTCTATGCCAGCGGATAATTTAAATATTGTTTATTTCTAAATGTTCGATTCTTAATTCCTAGACAGATCTATGTCTATTTAAAATTCGCGAAATTTTTGAGTTTAGCGGAATATTCGTTTTCCTATTACGTCAAAAGACAGATTTCATATAGTGTTCGGTTCTTGGCAAAATTTTGACGAATAACGAAAACATGAATTTTAAAAAATACATTTTTGTTACATAAACATGTTCTCAAAATCATAACATGGACATGAATGTTGTTGTAAAAAGCTATGATTCATTCAGATAAATATAATTACAGTTCTAGTTACGCTTCAATATTAGATATTAATATATTTACAGGTAGGCTTCTCTCATAATCTTCAATCATTGATATTTTTGCAGTCACAATTAAGTTTCTATCATAGATCTTTCTGCAGTCCCAGTTAGGCGTTGATCACTCTGACGCATAATTAAACTTCAATGGTAGATCATTATACAGTCCCATTTAGATTATTCTGCAGTCCCAATTATACTTCAATCGTAGATATTTATACAGTATAATTTAGGCTTTAATCATTGATCTGTACACAATTCCAGTTAAGATTCAATCATAGACGATTCTACAGTCCCAAATAAGTTTCAATCGCAGATTTTTGCACAGTCCCAGTAAGACATTAATCGTTGAACTTTATACAGTCCCCGTTACGCTTTAATCTTTTATCTTTATACAGTCCCAATTCCACTTCAATCATATGTCATTCTACAGTTCTAATTGTGTTTCAATGGCTGGTAATTTAGACTGTTATCCTAGTTAGACTGATATCGTTGATCAGTATACAGTCCCACTTCAACTTCAATCATTGATAATTCTGCAGTCCAATTAATCTTCAATTGTAAGAATTTATACAGTCCTAGTTAAGCTTAAATCATAGATAATTCTGCACTCAAAGTTAAGCAATCGTAGCTTTCATCGTTGATATTTATAGGCTTCAATCATTGATAATTCTGCATTCCCAGTTAAGCTTCAATCGTAGGAATTTATATACAGTCTCAGTAAAGGACGAATTAAGGTTTCAATAATAGATGTTTATATTGTCTAGGTTACTCTTCATATTTATACTGTCCTATTTAAGCATCAATTGAAAATCTGTATAAAGTACTAGGACGTCAACTGTTCAGAAATTATTGCATTAAATGGCGATCACTTAAGGTCCAGAGTGAACACCAATTGCAATCACAGAAAGTAAGAGACAAGTTAACAGGCATATACGAGCCGGTTGGTGAAGTATCCTTAGCTGCTACCCTGAATGAATTGTTCCTTTTTGTACTTTGAACCGTTAACCTGCCTATCACCAAAGCCCTGGCGAACGGATGATTTGTTCATTTGTTCTAATAGGTCAACTGACCTTTGGTTAGTTTATCCATCTTTCGTTCCAAACCAACGGTAATAATTTCAAAGATTGAGACATGTTTTTACAATCCGTCAGACAAGAACACTCGACAACTGTGGAACTGTTATAACAATAAAAAAAAATGGTGAAGATGTTCACAATTACGCTTAGATATGAATTAGTTTCGAAGGCGGCGGTATAATCGAATTTATTTGGCATCATAAACTAATAGTTTATCTCCTTCGATATCCGCTTTGCATTTTGTTTTGATTTTTTTATATACAATTGCGAACCAAGCCCAGAAGAAACAACTTGCTTTAAAAATATACTTTAGAATTTGTAAAATAAATGGCGAAATTCAAAGAACAATGAATCGTTCGGTTCGTTAAATGGCAGAAACGATAAAGTTCGGATGAAGAAACTGTTTTTTATTTTCGTTCAATAAGATCATGAAGCCAGTTTTTTGGAATTGAATATAAATCATTCCAACAATTAAAATTAATAACACCAATTTCTCATTTTAATAATAAACATTTATGACAATTCGAAATTTAATAAAATTTGCATGATGAATTGAAACCAGATGACTAAAAAACTGTTTCATTATACACTAACAAATGGCAAATATTTCTCGAAATAAGCATTAATTTGCAGTTGAACAAATTAACAGTCAAACTTATTTATATACAAAATATATGTATGTGAATGCATAAATTAATAAATGAGTGAATTAATACATATAATATACAAATGTATATGGAAAATAAAAATATCTTTATAAAACCTACCTGAATGTGCGGATTGTGAATTTGGAGCATCATGTTCAGAGGGCGTTGTGGCACCCGATATATCCAATGGCATAGACTGTGGCACTCCGCTCATATCAACTTCGGGTTTCTATTTAAACAATTAAATATTCATTTAACAATTAATATCAATAGTTATAAATAATTAAAAAAAAATAAAATAATTACAATTTGCATATGTACATGTCCATGGGTATCATCTAAACTATCTGAATCTTGGGGATTTGTTTCCAAATCATTATTAGAGGCTTCTTTAAGTAATTTAGCTGTGTGCAAGGAGTGTGCGGCTAAACCACCGAGAGCACTATTTATAGCTGCACCACCAAATGACATTTGACTCATTTGGGACAAGGTTAGGCCACCTGCTGTGGCTGCATCCAAAGAAGTGTTATGGTCTTCGGAATTAGTACGTTCACCGGATCCTGCAAAAAGTGTATCAAGTTATTTGTGTTTATTATATTTTTTATATTTTAAATTACTTACCATTATTTGAGGATTTTCTTAAACGTTTTCGTCTGGTAGCTGGTGAGGCGCCAGCGCCTAATGGAGACGGTGTACGTCGTAGCTGTTGCTGATGATGTTGTTGTTGCTGCTGCTGTTGTTGTTGCTGTTGTTGTGAGGTTTGTGTTTGACTATTTTGCAGTTGGGTGTGTAACTGTTGCTGCTGCTGTTGTTGTTGATGATGGTGTTGCTGTTGTTGCTGCTGCTGTTGTTGTAACTGTTGATGATGCTGTTGATGTTGTTGTTGCTGTTGTTGTTGCTGCTGTTGAAATTGTGATTCGGTACTACCCCATATTGAATCGCTGACACTGCCACCGCCACTACTACTGCCCAAACCACCACTACTGTTATTACCACCGCCTGCACTGCTGCCGCCTCCACTGTTACCACCACCGCCGCCACCACCTAACTGTCCATTATTGCCACCGCTACCCACCAACTCTGTAGCATCATTTGATGATTTACTATCAGATTTGGTTAAATTGGCAGGATCGGTGGGCATTTCGGCGAGACCTTTTATTTTAAGCATTTCTGCCGTCTTCAGTATGTGCGGCAGTTGCTCTTGCGACACATTCACCTCTCCATAATACATAAAATCGACCATTGTTTTAAGATCATCATATTGCACGTCTTTTAATATAACGATCGGATGTTGACAGGGATTGGTGGTAAAGAGGGTCTGTAAAGGTGGTTAAGAGAAATTGTATTAATACATAAAGCAGATTTAATTGTAATGTTTGTTTCTAATAAATTAATGATTTATTTGAGGTGGCTATTACTACGTTTATACGTAGCCTATTCGCAAATAAAAATTATTTGCAATTAACTAACTCTCTGTTTATATGTCACTTTGGTTACGGAAAATTCTTATTTTTTTAAATGCAAAAATGAAAGAATTAAAAATTCTTGTTTGTCTTACAATTCAATTAATGCAAAAACGCAATGAAATATTTAAAATACGAAAGAAAAACTAAAAACGTTAAAAAATATGGCAATGTTTAAAATCTAATTTGCAAATAGTGTCGTTAATCAGGAATTATTTTCGTGAGTTAGCTATTTGCAAATAAAAAAAAATTCACTGTTTATACGGCAAATTTTTCTAATTACAATATTTTTATTTGCGAATAAGCCTTGCGTATAAACGTAGTATATAATACATTTTTTAGAAGCTTTTTTTCGCTGTCGCAAAACAAAATTAAAATTTATAATTTTACAATAAAAACTAAACAATTAAATTAATTATCCACTATGTGATAAAATTATCTACTATAATAGTGAAATTGTTCATTGTAAAGCATCATTGTAACAGAAATTCTTATACATTTGTTAAAGTTAAGGAAAGTGTATGTCATTGGATTTCGTGTATATCCTTTCAAGTCTGTATAATAAGTACTGATATATTTTAATAACGAATCACCAGATTTGAGGCTATTCTATTAAAAATACATGCACATTGAGTTGTTTCCCTTCTTTTTAACATCTTAAGATTTCGATAATGAATTGGAATTATAAAATGTAAATATATAAAAAACGACCATTAGGAAGCTGCTTGTAATTTATTATTACAAGTGGGGCTTTATTAGTGTATAGAACAACTTTATTGTGATTCAAGAGTCTTGAAAGAGGAGGACATGAAGAAAATATAGGTAGTGTCTTAGAGATAGCAAAAGGAGAAACAAAAAGAAGAATCCAAATCTGCATAAAGGGGATAAATTTGTTACGGAATTGAATTCACTGTAGAATATCCATTTAATATCTATACTATTACCCTGATAAAACCTAGTATGTAACTCAATTCACAGCTAGCAACACTCCCAAGTTCATCTAGAAATCTGTTACCTAGCCATTTAAATCAATGACTCTGCAATCTCGGGCAGTTGCACATGATGTGCTTTACTGTCTCCAACTCCTCTACATCCCCACACTCTACAAAAACCCTGAGTGGTATTATCCCATTTACCTATGAATGCCCCAATTGTGCAGTGACCGGTTACCACTCCTACTAGAATTCTGTTTTGGTCAATTAGTGTTTTGGTTGCCTTTGCATCCAGTTTTGGCCAAAAGGACTTGGACACATGACAATCCGTCCTATTATTTCAGGATTGCTTGGTGGAGTCATGGAATCTTTCAAATATTATCCTGTAATAGTGACAAATCAAAGGTCTTACTCCTCGTTCTCTAGTACCATTATCTAAATCATATCGTATCGAATTTACCCATATGTTTCAGAAACATATGGGTAAATTCACCATTAGTATACAATTTTTCATTTATTTGGAGAGTTTTTTTTAATTATAGTGCATTTCTATTTTTAGTGCATATTTCTGCATAGTTTTGAGTATATTTTTTATTTATAGGCATGCTTTTTTGTGCATGAGAACCTCAACCCTGTTAATGGCTGATATAGATCAAAAATAGATAAAAAGTAGTGGTTTTTGGTTATACCTCAGCCATTTGATAACCCGAATTTAGTTGAAATTAAAAGACAGACATTGCAATATGGACTCCGCTATATAAAGCGATAAAAAAAAATATATATAAGACGATATATTGATTTATCAATCATGTTTGTAAGTTATTTGGGCACTTCGGATGATTTCAACCGACAGACGGATAGGCTATATCGAGGATATAATTAATACAGATTTAATCTGATGGTATTATTATAGTTCAACTGTTTTTGTCAGGTCGAAATATCTATTAGTTTTAATTTTATATTAGTAAACATATTATATTCAAAAAGATACACTGTGGCGCATCCTTTCTGCAACTGGCCTTTGTGTTGAAAGCCAACTCTATAATACAATTTTTATTTTACATTTTTGTAATTATGTATATAATTGTCCAATTAATATTTATAATAATTGAAAATAACTATTATGAAATAGGTATACATATCGCACTCGTTCAACAATACTGTATTAACTCAAAACTTTGAAATGTTCAGTAGAGGCCAAAAACTGTTTGTGATTACATTTTAAGAGAATTTGAAAATCCGAACACATCATATTAAGCAAATTCGATTTGAAAATATATTTACATTTTTTTTTAAATTTTTTGCAATTATTGCAAAATAAATCTATTTTTTGAGTTAATACCATTTTTCTGAAACTTCTCGATATTTTTTTGTATTATTTTATCAACAAAACAGTATCAACTCAAAATACAACCAAATTTAAATAAAACAATTTGATTATTTTTAAATTGAATAAAGGCTCAATTCAAAATAATACTTTTTTTTATGAAAATATACGATGTATTTCTATTTAAATTTTTGTATTAACTCAAAATAATACCTTTTTGTTGATACAAGGTAGTCACTAATTATCACGAAAATGGTCTAAAATGTGATTTTTAAGATGAAAGAGTAATCGGAATACGTTGAATTTTTTACAGTAGATAGATATTGATGTTGTTAGTTGATTTCTTGCAAAAAGTGAATTTTTAAAAATTTTGAGTTAATACAGTATTGTTGAACGAGTGCGATATATTTTGTATCGACAAATATTAATTTTTAATAACGCATTTTGAAATTAAAAAATAAAAATAATGAAAAACTTTTACCCAGAAATCTAGGTCCTTGATTTAATTTTTTTTCTTCAAAATTATGGTATTATATTAAGGAAGACAACTTTATAACGCAATTGCAATTTCGTATAGGCATTTGATAAAACAAATTTAAATAGTTATAGAATTCGTGGATGTTTTTAATACAGAGTTTTTCCAAGTCAATTGTTCAGCTAAATGTGATGCCTTTGGAATTTTAACTATGACAATAAGCTATAGAGTTAAGGAGTAGATAATTTATAGAACCATTGAAAGTTTTTGTGTTATAGATCTGCTAACTACTTATTACACCATTCGTATTAGATAAAGTTTCTGGTCCTTCAGATAAGAATCGCTTTCTGGTCCATTGTGAGTTGAACTGACATGTAAATTAGCTTACAGGTTGTAATAATATATAAAATTTAATGAACCATGTTACACAAAATCTAAACCACCCAAATTTGATCAAAATTAAAGACCCCCACCTTTGGTAACCAAAATATTGAAAGTACATATCAACTTCATAGTTTATATTTCGCAAGACTTATACATGATTAAATGCATTTTAGGTCCAAAAAGAATAATAAAAAATAAATGTAATTAATTTACCTGAAAATATGAACTGCATGCTGATAAAACAATTTTGTGAGCTTGCAATTGCCTGCCTTCAGCAGCCAGTGTAACATCAACCAATGTACCATTGTGTAGTAGAGACGAGCAGACCGAAATGAAATTTGGCTGATGATTATTCCAGCGTAAACAAAATTGTTGCACTGACATTTTGAAAGCGAGAATGTATTACAAGGAACAACAATAATAGGAGTAGTAGTAGTAAGTCAGGAACGTATATAATCGTATAAAAAAAGGCTTCCTTATTTTTAAGAATCTACACTACATCCGAAACGCAATGTGTGTATTAAAAGTAATGATGACGCAACTTTTTTTTGTTAAATAAAAATTCACTCTTTAGGCGCTGCAGAAGCAGCCAATAAAATTTTGGTTTTCCAACACAATTTTTTTTTTGTTCAATTATTTTCTTCAATATTATCTTCTTTTATTTCAGTAGTTATTATCAATTACTTAATTTTCTAAAATATATTCTTTGATAAAGATTAGAAAAAAAAACTTTAGTAGCAAAAAAAAATTATATTTTTTTATTTAAAACAATATAAAACACATACAAAATCAGAATATTTGTGTGTGTGTGTATTTTGACGTATTGTCTGACGTCGGTTTAATTCTGTTTTTCTTTATATATTTTGTGTTCTTCTTTAGTTTTTTTTGTGTTGTTGCTTCCCGTTGTTCACCAATAAAAACCAGCAAAAACAAATGAATAAAAATAATTCATACACTGTCGTAAACCATCGCCAGCCACCATATTCATCGTCTTTTAACACTATCGCTCACACAAACATACAATTCTCATAGCCAGCGCTTTACAGAAAGAGCTGCGGTGTTTGTGTACTTTTTTTTTTGTTATTGTTTTCGTCTAAAAGTTCTTTATTTCCGAGTGTGATAATTTGATTAAATTAAAACTTATAGCAATAATTAATATTATTATCAGATTTGTTTTTAATATGAATTTCGATTAATTTCACTTCGTTAAAGAAAACTTTTCTAAAAAAAGATAAAACCAAAAAAATACCGTAATGAATATTATTTTTTTTTTTGTTTAAAACGATAAGAGCTCAAGAAACACTGATAATTTTCTTTTAGTTTACTCCTTTTTTGTCATTTCATCACGTAAATATTGGAAAGGAATAAACGCCAAAATAGAGAAAAACACGTAGTTGCACAAAAAGGAGTTATTTTTTTACATTAACACTTTCTTTGCGATTTTGCATTTCTATTTCATTTGATCACATTATATTTATTAAATAAAAAATTAATGGAAAAATTTATTAGCACTTAGTTGTTGCTTGCCCATGACGTCATTACCAATTTTGGTTATTTTTGTTGTACTTTTTTATAAAAGCTAAACAAGTATTTTTTCTTATTTAGACTTTGTATTGTAATTTTTTTTTAATTCTTAAATGATTTTTAACTTTTATTATAGGTATTTATTTATTATTTGACAACTTTTGTTTTTTTATAATAAATATTTGCAAAAAACCTTGAACTTTTATGAATGAAAGAAAAGTGTGTTTTTAAAGGAATCTTGTGAATATTAGCAGCAAACTACAGCCGCCAATACATAAATAAACATGGTTGCATTTTTTATATTGCAAAAAAAAAAGCAACACAACGACAAAAAACAACCAAGCAGCTATAAATTTATTATTATTTACATTTATTTTAGTTATTTTTTTAATAAACCATAATAAAACAATTTTAGTTTAAACATTTTAATTAGTTTCTTTAAATTTATTAACACATTTTTATTAAATCAATTTACGGCACAAAAATAAAATAAGAAAAAATCCAAAATGGCGCGTTCTCTTCTATAATTATCTTTTTCTCCGTTTTATCACTTTATTTTCTTTTTGCGTTCCTCCACTTTTTTTTGCAGACAACTCGTTTATTATTTCAAAGTTCTCAACTTTAAATTTACATTTTATTGTAGCATTTTATGAATTTCATATATCTTACAATTGAAATAATATGTTTTCATAACTTTTCTTTAAGAAATTTCATTATTTATGACATTTTTATGTAGAATTTCTTCACATTTTTACCACAAAGAAAATATGTTAGAGCAAAGGAAAGGCAGACTAAAGATTTATTTTATGTAATGACAAGAAAAGTCAGAAAGCAACAGAGTTGTGTTTTTTAGTAGTAGCATTTGTGTAATGCAGTGTTGTCATATAAGAAAATTAATTTTATTGTTAGATTAATATTAATTAAAATATAACATATTTTGTATTTTATCAAAAATATGTCTCAAGAAATCGAGAGAAATAAAAAAGGAATATGTGAAAGGAGTTAATCCAACGATATAACTCATTAATGCATCACAAATATGCTTTTTATATATTTTTTTTGAAATTGAATATGGCAATACTAGTGTAAATACACATAGTGTTACCATCTCGAAATAATTTAACCCTTAAATGCATTATAGATACATTTTTAAGTTTCTGTTAAATATAACGACAATCTGCATGCGACAAGTAAATATGTATGTAAATTGGTTTTTTTTCCAAATTTCTAATTACATATTACATTCACACATAATTAACTTACTTTCTTTTTTTATAAAATTGGGTTTTGTTTGTCAATATTTTTATGAATAGGACAAAACAAAAAATTTAGAACAATAAACTGGATTTTCGATTCTTACCTCCGGCATCCTAAATGAAGGTATAGGCCAATTGACAGTACTTGGACGATCCAAATAATTCCTCCTTAGTGATGTTAAACAACAAACAAAAAATAAATGTTAACCAGTCGATGCAAATTTTGAAGTTCTCCTGGATTTCTAAATTTGTTGTCAACCAGTAACACCTAGATTTTTGACCTATATCTCGATAACTAAGTCTTTAATATATTCAGTATGGATATCTAATGATTGATATTTCAAAGTTCTTTGAAATGTTGAATATAACGCCATAGTAAGTCTGACCAACAATGGCTCAAAATCGGGAAAAATATGTTTTCGCCGATTTTTGGTGAAAAAAAAAATCATAAAATTTTATTTCACCAATAAATTAAAAAAAAATTCAATTTTGTTTACCTAAAAATATTTAAAATTTTTATTTTAGAGTATAATTTGGTGAAGGGTATATAAGATTCGACACAGGCGAATATAGCTCTCTTACTTGTTTTTTATTCATTCTAGATCCCCCAAAATGTTAAAAAATAAAACGTTTAAATGTTATTTTTATATAATATTATTTATTTATTTATTTATATTTGTATTTATGTCTTAAATAAAAATATGCATTTTCGTTTTTAGAAAAAAGTTATAAAATATGTATTTAAAAGCAATATTTATTTCTTTGCAGAATTTTACAAAATCGCACCTTTCATAAAAAACTAAATGGAAATAAATATTTCTTTTCTTTTTTTTTGGGGGATAGTTAAATTCGTTTAAATTTTATAAGAAAATTTATGAAAATGCATATTTTTTTACAATTTTCAAACTGTATTCATTCGTTTTTGTGATTTTTTTTAAAATGTATCACAGTTTACAATTAATAAAATGAAAGTGAAGAATCAAACAAATTAGTTTTTTTAATTTAAAAAAAATAGTAAAATTTAAAAAAATAAAACAATTCATATAAATTATGTAATATAGAAATTCAAATCAAATGGATGCTCGTAATATTATAAAACAAGTATTTTCAAGAAAAAAAATTTAAAAATTAAATTCTTCTTCGCTCGCTGTTGTTTAGATTTGTTTGTAAATTTTTTTTTCTGAAAAACTTGCTTTAATAATGCAGCCATTTTTTAAAAATGTTGAAAATATTACATAATTTTTACAAAAAAAAACTTAAATCTTAATGAACTAGTTAAATTTAAATTTTATTTTAATTTAGATGAGTTTTTTTAAAGTAGAAAAAATTCTATACTATTAAACTGAACTTATGAATTAGTAGTTTCGTCGTTTATGTTTTGTTTAAATGTTTTTTTGTTTGTTTAATATTTTACAATTATTTAGTTATATTGGTCATTAGTTTTTAGTATTCTGGTTTTTTTTTGGTTTTAGAATTATTTCGAATTCTTTTTCTTCTTTGGCATTTTAGCCCAAATGCGGAAGAAGTATTCATCGCGTCTTAATAATTTACCGCGAGCATATGAGTGAATGTCCGCATCCATATGATGGTCACGTAGCCAAGATGATGTGTTGCAGGAACTCATTTCAGTACGTGGTTCGTCTGGTAGACTTGCAAGACCTAAATATGGGAGAGAGATTAAAGAAATGTTATATTTTGATACAATTGAAATAAAAAAACTATCAAGGAATAAAGCTGATCTTTTGAGGTTATTCTTTCAGGGAAGGAACATTTGTTTTAAATCTTACCTGATGTTATAGCCTTGTATGGTTCTTCAGATTCCAACGGTTCACTTAGACCAATTTCGTTTTTGGCAAAGATACGTATCATGTATTCATGATTCTCTTGCAAGTCTCTGATTTGGAATTTCAGTACACCGGCCGGTACACGACCAACCTCAATCCACATGCTCTTCTTCATGTCACGTATAGCAATGTGATAGCCGAGCAGAGGCGCACCACCATCTGACTCGGGTATGCCCCATTCGAATACATGAGCATTGGCGGCAATAACTCTAGTCTCCAAGGGAGCTGTGGGTGGTGATGGAACCGCTGCACAAATAAAGATATAACAAATATTTATTGAAGTTGCTTTTCAAAATTAGATTTGGTGAGTTTAAAACTTACTTGCATGTGTTTTCAAGGCAATACTTTCGGTTACGGCTGGTGCACCAAGACCAGCTTCATTTTCGGCAGACACTCTAAACCAATATTCAGACTTTTCTTTCAAATTATCCACAGTGTATTGTAGACAATGGGCATCTAGGGTGATGACCTTAGTCCATGTTGTAGATGTAGACGAACGTTTTTCAATGCAATAGCCTGTGGGCGAAGTGAAAGAGTTATGAGATTAAAAATAATTGAGAAATCATTAAAAAGCGGATAGCAATTGTTTTTGTCATGCCCAATTTCAATGATATTTATCGGAGTTATATATGGTACATTTCCTATCAGAACGATGACTTCTTGAAATTAAAAAAAAGTCCGCAGCTAACAAATCGAAATTAACCCTAAAACTCTTTCAGAGTAATAATAAAAATATGGTCTTCGGCATCATGAATGACCAGACATCTGAATAATACTTATAATAATACTAATACTACATGTTTCTAGTCGGGTTTAATGGGTTTACCCATATTAAACCAAGTCACTTCCATATGGGGATAGGACAATTTCACAATTAATTCAGCATCGGCATTCTTAGTAGCTAAACTGAAACCCGACAAAGGTACAATAAAGTCAACTAAAGGTTTCTTTTCCATCAGCTTATCATAGGATATTTGCTCCTCTACTTTTAGATAGTATTTAGTAGCATCTACAGATTTAACCATTTTAACCCTTAAACGAACTTGGAGTCAAAATGAACCAAATCGTTTTGGCTTAATGAATAATGCGAAGTCAAAATGTAGCCTCCACGAATCGGGTTTGATGGGTTATCCCATATTAAACTAAGTCACTTCCATATTGGTATAGTACAATTTCACAATTTATTCTTAGTAGCCAAACTGACACCCGACAAAGGTACAATAAAGACAAAGGTACTTTCAGATAGTATTTATAAGCATCTGCAGATTTAGGCATTTTACCCCTTATACGAATTTCGGGTCAAAATGAACCCATCGTTTACGGCATAATGAATAAGACGACGTTTAACTGTAGCATCCACGAAGACTTCATGTGTCTAGTGACTTTCTCATTGGGAAGGGACAATTTACATCGAATTCAGCATCGGTATTCATAGTAGCCAAAGTGAAACCCGACAAAGGTATAACAAAGTCAACTAAAGGTTTCTTTTCCATCATCTTAGCCTAGGATATTTGCTCGTCTACTATGAGATAGTATTTAGTAGCATCTAAAGATTTAGCCATTTTAACCCTCAAACGAACTTGGGCTCAAAATGAAGCCATCGTTTTCGGCATAATGAATAATCCCCGAAGACTTCGTGTTTCTTATTGGGTGTTTCCCATCTTAAAACAAGTCTATTCCTCATTGCATCATTGCATCGGTATTTTTAGTAGCCAATTAGGCAAATGTACAGCAAACTCTCTACCACTAGCGTAGCCTAGGATGTTTGCTCGCTCAATTTGAAGGATGGTCTGATGGTTTAGCCTTTGTAACCCTTAAACGTACTTAGGGTCAAAATAACCCCATCGTTTTCGACATCATGAGTGACCATACGTAAAACTGTAGCCTACACGAAGACTTTGTGTTTCTAATTCAGTTTAATGGGTTTACCCTTCTTAAACCAAGTCACTTCCACATCGGGGTGCACAGTTAATTCAGCATCATGACATCCTCGCTCCTCACTCCCTTGAGGGAGTATTCAGTAGCATCTGAAGGTTTAGCATTTTTAATGGTAATTGTTTGGCGTTTACCATCAATGGATAGTTGAGCACGCTTGTCGAAAGTTATTTCTTTGCCATTCTTAAACCATTTAATCAAAGCATCTGCCTTGTCAAGCACAATTGTGAAAGTGGCTGTCTAACCTTCGGTAACTGTATCATCTTGTAAAGATTTAACAATTTCTAAACCAAATTAACCCTTAAACGTACAAGACGTCATGTTTCTCCAGTCAACAAGACAATGATTTGATAAAAAATATATAATATCATCTTTTGAATAGATAATATTTATTGAAATCGCTAATAAAAAATTCGAAAGTAGCAATTTTGTTTCAGTTTTGGAAAAGATTTTCCATTTTGGGAAATTTTCGCCATCTCTGACATACATACCTGTAATTTCTGAACCACCATTGTGAGCAGGTATTTCCCAATCAAGTGTAACACTTCTGCCAGTAATATCCGGACATCTGAGATTTTGAGGAGGTGAGGGAGGAGCTGTTAAAACACACAAATATGCAAACATTTAAAAATAAATTCATGTACTACATATTTTAATTATAGAAACAAACGAATAATAATTTAAATAAAGCATTTGGCCTAAAATAAAGCATTTTACATACCCAGACCCTCAGAGGCTCTAACTGCAAGTTTATATGTATTTAAGCAATCAATTTAAAGCAAAGCAATTAAGCAATTAACATTTTATATAATAAAAAGATTTAGATTTAGCATTAATATTGATTAAAAATAAAAAACAAATTTTCCAACTTACTTATTCTACGGCTGACGACTATCTTATCTTCAGTCTCAAGAGCTTCACTGATGCCAACTTCATTCTTGGCGTATATTCTAAAGGTGTAGGCCTTATTCTTAATAACATTTGTAACCAATATATTGGGTACATTGCCATTTGTACTGCCCAGTAGTCTATACTCAGTTTCATGGAATTCTTTAATCTCAACAATATATTCAATAATCTTGGAGCCGCCATCGCTTTCGGACTCTTGCCAAGACAGAGTAAAGCAAGTGTCATTCATGCCGGAGACATCAATGGGTGCTCTGGGCGCTGATGGTTTGGCTGTTTGGTTTAATAAGACATTGACATTTAGTAAATATAGAAATATTTCAGATTGTATTTAAAAAAAAATCAAAAACTTACCGAATTTCTTTGTAATTGCTATCGGCTCACTTTCGGTGGGCTCTGATTCGCCAATGGGATTAAGGGCTACAACTCTGAACATGTACTGTGAGTTCATGGAAAGTTTCTGTACGCAAAATGATGTAATGTCCCTGTCTATGTCGGCCACCTTCATCCATACATTATTCTGTACTTCGCATTTCTCCAATATATATTTGTTGATTTCCAAGCCACCATCATCAATGGGTGGTGTCCATTCAAGTTTAATGGAGTCCTTCTTAACGTCCTTGATGTCAAGCGATTGTGGACGACTGGGCTTATCTATAACCTTAATATTACATTCTACACTACTGGAGCCGGCTGTATTTTCAGCCACCAGTTTATAGCGACCAGAGTCTTCTCGTGTCAGTTTTTGAATGTTCAGTATAGTCTTGGTTTCTGTTGTAGTGATTTCGTTGATTTCAATGGTTTGGCGTTTGGTAGTCTTAAGCACGGTTGTTTCCTTGTACCAGGTTACCTTTGGTTGTGGATAAGCCTTAACTAAAGCTGGAATGGTCATATCGGAGCCAGTACGTAGTTTCAGAGACAAATACTTCTCCTCAATGTCAATGCTAGGCTTCTCTTGCAATGTCACACGACACGATGTCTCTACACTGCCCACTTCATTTTCAGCCACGCATGTGTACTCAGCTTCATCTTCGATGGTGGTCTTCTGAATTGTATATTTGGCCACACGATTCTCGTAACGCATGGTTGTGGTTTGTATAATCTTGCCATTTCTCTTCCATACCACTTTGGGTTCGGGCACACCTCCGAATACGCAGGAAAGTGTAATTTCTTTGTCGTGTTCGGTGGTGATGTCTTGCAGAGGCTCTTGAACAGTTGGTTTCTCCTTCTTAACCTCGGCTACCAAGCGTATGGGTGGCGACAAAGGTGATGGTGGTGAGGGTCCCACCTCATTAACAGCTATTGAACGGAACACATATTCAGTATCAATAATCAGTTTGCTTAGGGTGTAAGTTGTATCCTTGATCTTGCGAATTTCGGACCACCTGTAAATAAAATTAACGAATTATTAATATTTAAGGAGCTAGTAAATCCCAGCAATTTTTACTTACTTTTCAGTCTTAACATCTTTGTATTCCAAAATGTATTCCAAAATTTCCGATTTGCCATCATCCTCTGGTGCCTTCCAGAACAGTGTAATTGAGTCGTGCATTACTTCCAAAGGTTGAGGAGCGCCTGGGGCTGAGGGTTTACGCATTATAACCAAACGTAAGCTGGCCTCAGCTTCACCCACTGGATTGCGCAATTTAATGGTGTATTCATCTTCATCCTCTTCCACTACCTTGCGTATGGTCAATGAGGCTGACTGTTCATCAATGGTGGGTGTAACTCTGTTGGATTTAACAATAACCTTTTTGGATGTTTTCCATTCTGCTTCTGGCTGTGGAACGCCAGTGTATTTGATGGTCATTGTAACATCGTCGTTTTCCTTAACCTTAATGGTCTGATCCTTATCGGAGATAATTATGGGAGCGGTCTTAACCTCTTCTACGCATAAGTTTGTACTAGTGGTAACATTGGCGGCAGTGCAACTAACTTCTCCGGCATCATCGTCTTCGGCATCATGTATGACCAGACGTCTGACTGTAGCCTCCACGAAGACTTCGTGTTTCTTGTTGGGTTTAATGGGTTTACCCTTCTTAAACCAAGTCACTTCCACATCGGGATGAGACAATTTCACCGTGAATTCAGCATCGGTATTCTTAGTAGCCAAGGTAACATCGGGCAAGGGAACAATAAACTCAACCAAAGGTTTCTCTACCACCAGCTTAGCCTTCGATGTCTGCTCGCCCACTTTAAGGGAGTATTCAGTAGCATCTGAAGGTTTGGCCTTTTTGATGGTAATTGTTTGGCGTTTGCCATCGATGGATAGTTGAACACGTTCGTCGAAGGTAATTTCCTTGCCATTCTTAAACCATTTAATCAAAGCATCACCCTTGTCAAGTTCAACTGTGAATGTGGCTGTCTCACCTTCGGTAACTGTAACATCCTCTAAAGGCTTAACAATTTCTGGTGGCAATTCAATGACAGTAAGTTCAGCCTTGCAAACTTGATCAGCGAATTTACAAGAGTATTCGCCCTCATCTTGGATAGTGCAATTACGTATAAGCAGTCTATGGACTTTGCCGTCCTTAATGAAATCTACATTCTTCTTTTCGGGTGTGATCTTTTCGCCATCCTTGAACCATTGCATTTCGGTAACGTCTGTGGAAACTTCCACATCCAAAATGGCGGTATCCTTTTCAGTTACTTCATAGTCTTCCAAAGGCTTAATGAATTCGGGCTTGCGAGGCAATACTTCAACAGTGGATTTGGTTTCTTGATCCTTAACCTTGCAAGTGTAGTTGCCACTATCTCTCAAATTGGTGTTTTTAATTACCAATTTGTGGGTCTTGCCTTCTTCAACGACTACACGATGATCCATGCCGCTAAGCTCCTTGCCATTGAAGAACCATTTAGTAGAGACAACATGAGAAGTCTCACATTCCAGAGTCAAGGATTGAACCTCTTCGATGGATATCTTAGCCTTGAGTTTCTTGGTAAAGACAACTTCATCGACTTCCACAATAACACGGGCACCATGGGATGTCTTGCCTAGAGGATTACTAGCAATGCACTTGTAGTCACCGGAATCGGTATCGGGATTAGCATTCTTAATAATAAGTTCAATGTTTTCGCCATCGTAGACTTGTTGAATACGTTCGTTGGGATAGAGAGGATTGTTATTGAAGAGCCATTCAACTTCAGGCACTGGATTACCAGTTACCTTGGCTGGCAGGCGTATGACACCCTTCTGGGGAACATTTTGTTCCTCAAAACGCTCTACAAATAGTGGAGGTTCGGCATTGCCACTTGGTGGCTCTGAAAAATATAGAAATGACAAACATGAGAATATTGTTAATTAAACTGTCTTAAAACTGGCTTAAACAAATATTTGAATACAAAAATTTGTACAAAAATATTAGAGGGATTTAAATTATACCTTCGATAGTAAGATTAGCTGAGGTTTCTACGCTACCCAATGGATTTTCTGCCTTGACCGTGTACTCGCCCTTCTGGTCGCGTTTGGGTGAAATCAATGTCAAAGTGTGCATATCCTTATCAGTCTTAGTGTTGCCCTTAACGGGCTTTCCATCCTTGTACCAGGTGATCTTGGGTGCTGGATTACCCACAATTTGAGTGGTGAGTACAGCACTTTCACCTTCTCGAATGATCATGTTACGCAGTGGCTCCAATACTTGAGGAGGTTCCTTTTCGCTTGTGCGCACCTTCAATACTATAGGCAGTCTAGATTCACCTTCACGATTGGTGGCAATTACTTCATAGGTGCCTTCTTGCGACTTCTTAACTTTCTTAATGTGCACAACACTGCAGTACATATGCATGTCGGATTCGGTGACAACTCGTACATTCTTCAGAGTTGTTGTGTCAATCTCTTCGCCATTGAAAGTCCAGACAATGTCTGGTTCGGGTACGGCTACAAGTCGACATTCCAGTATCACATTGGTATCCTCATCAACATATTGGGCTTTGGGTTTGCGCGAGAATGTAGGTGGTATACCCTCGAGTATATCGGCTAACGATGATTCACGAGACATGCTCTTGCGAGACATGGCTGTGCCATCGGAACCATGATCGGACAAGGGTGTTTCAACCACTAATTCGGTAGTGGTTGAAGTAAAGCCGGCAGCGTTCTTAGCCACGCAAGTAAAACGGCCTGCATCTTCTGGGAAAACTTCACGTATAATCAATGTGGCAACATTGTCATCATCATAATACATTTGGAAGTCTTGAGAAGGCTTAATGATGGCTGTTTCACGGAACCAGGCGATTTGTGGTCGAGGCATGCCTTCAACTTTGCACTCAAATTGTACGGTATAACCGTCGGGTGTATGTATGGGCTGCAATTTTTCAATAAATCTAGGTGCCATTGGCTTTTCGTGGGGTCCGGGACCTTTACATTGGACAAAAAACGAAACAAACGGACAAATAAACAAAATGTTAATCACAAAGACAATAGCACTACGTGTAAACTGAATTATTCATTTCACAAAATACAAATGGTATCGACCACATATAGTAGACTGATACTTACGTTCAAATACGGGAAGTTTATCGATCTTTTCGTGCAATTTCTTTTGCACATATTGATCATATTCGGCAGCTTCCATGAGATATTGAGCTGGTACCCAGCCTTCTTCTTCTGTAATGGTCTTCTTAACGAACCACCATTCGGAACTATGGCGACCGACAACACGCACCTTTTCACCCTCCACAAGATTCATGGCTTCATCAGAGTCAGCCACATAATTGCAAATCGAAAACATGATATTCTCCTCTTCGGCTTCTGCAAATACAACAGAAAGGTTTATTTTAGAAACACTGGTTGTCCGAAGGGCAACAACTCCGACTTACCTGCAATATTCATCTCGCGTGTAATATTCAAAGAGGCGCCATCTGTTGTTGGAAATAAAACAAAATATTCAATTATATATCATAATCATAAATGAGTTGTAAGGAAACAAAATGTTAATATGATATTTTTAGGGCGAATTATATTTTTTTTAAATTATATTTATGATGCACAAGTACACATGGTTACACAAATTTGTTACCTCGCATATATACTCTGTTATCATATAAGCATAAATTGAAATTGTTGCTGTAAAGTTCGTAATTGAAATAGCATTTTTTGTGATAATAGTATTAAGCATGTAATGTAAAAGTAAAAAGCTTTAAACCTAAATTTAAATTAAAGAGAAGAAGTGAAATTATTTAGTGTTTCATTTGCATACTGACCTTCATTGAAGACTTGTTGAATGACCTTGCGTTTCTTCTTAAACGTCAGCGAGTCCTCATCGTAAGTAACGGAATTGCTCTTAGGACGTCTGAGGCCAATCAGGAATTGTTCCTCCTCTTCGTCTTGAATGGAGTATCTAGGCTTAGGCTTGTGTTTGGGTTTAAGCGTAAAGTCTACATCATCAAGTGGTAATTCTTCAATTTGATATTCTTCCGGCTCTTCGACATCGTACATGGTATCTTCCATGCTGCTATCATCACGGATTTCCTCAATTATAGGACCTTGACCATCGTCATAATCTTGCATTATCTTGATACGATGTTCATCTTCGGCCTCGGAGTATGTTTTCTTAATGGGTTTCTTGATCTTAACCTTGCCGGACATGGAAACTTCTTCTTCAGCATAGGAATCTAAAGCGATGCTGAACTCTTGATCGACATCTTCTTTAGTTTTGGTAAGTTTTGGACGGAATGTTACATTCTCGACATCCGTAAATTCGGGAATTTCCACACCCTTCTTGCGACGTTTCAGTTTTTTGACTGTGTATTCTTGTTCGCCTTCTTCAGTTACTTGCAATGGTCTAGGTTTAGGTCTAGGTTTGTGGGCCACCACAAACTCTTCAATGTCTTCCTCTTCGTCTTGATCGTATGATTCTTCCCGTTTGATGTGTAATTCAGCGGCAGCTTCATCGGAGGTAAGCGGTTTCTTGGGTCTTCTCTTGAGCACAGTGGCTTCTTCAGCTACACCCTCATCGATTTGTCGTGGCTTCTTGAATGATAAACTGAACTCTTCTTCCTCATGTTCTTCCACTTGAGGTTTGAAAGGTTTCTTGGGTTTCCTTCGCATCACTACGGCTTCTTCGATGATTTCTTCTTCCTCGATTTCTACTGGTCTTTCAATAACTTCTTCTTGTTTAATTACAAGTTCATCAGCTGCTTCTTCTGTTGGTTTAACAGGTTTCTTCTTTTTCTTCAATTGTACTGTTTCTTCCGATGTTTCCTGAGTAATTTGCTTTTCTTTAGGTAATTTGAAATCAACCTCCACATCTTGTTCTTCTTGCTTGGGAGCCTTTTTGGGTTTCAATGTAACATCAACAACTTGCTCCTCTTCCTTTTTAACGGTGGGCTTTTTAATTGTTACATCTTCCTCAATAATTTCCTCCTTCTTTTTGGGTTTCTTTGGTTTGAAAACGACTTCTTCGATTTCTTCTTGAGGTTCTTCTTTGGGAGTTTCAAATACTTCCTCGATTTCTTCGACCACTTGAACTTCTGGTTCAGGTGAAACTTCCTCTCTGACTTGTATCTTAAGCTCAGCTTCTGGTTCTTCTCTAACCTTTGGTTTGGATTTCTTTTTAACGATTGCTGTCTCTTCGGGAGCCACTTGCTTTTCTGGTTTGGGTTTCAAGGAAATTTCAACTTCTGGCTCTTCTGTAATTTCTGGCTGAACCACCTTTGGTTTCTTTTTGAGCTTAACTTCTTCATCAGGTATTTCCTCAACCTCTTCAATCTTTACTGGTTCGATGTCTTTAACAGAGAACTCATAAGTTTTCGGTTGTTCTTTTGGAGCTTCTTGAGGCATGGGTTTCTCTTCGATTTCTTCTACTACCTCTATCTCTTGCACCAATTCAGTTTCTTGAGGAATTTCTTCTGTAATAGTTACCTTGAGTTCAGCTTGCTCTTCTTCTGGAACCTTTTGTTTCGGTTTCTTTTTGATGATCTTTGCCTCCGCAACGTCATCGACTGGTTTTTTGGGAGCAAATACAACTTGTTCTTCAGGTTCTTCAGTGACCTTGGGAGTGGGTTTCTTTTTGCGTTGTATTTTTACTTCTTGCTCCTCCACTTCTTCGGTTACATAACGAGGAGTTTCATCAATAACTTTAACTTGATGTTCGGGGTATGTTTCTTCTTCTATTACTTCTTGTGGTTTTTCCTCCTCAGGCTTTTCTTCAACTTCAACTGCCTTTGGTTTCTCTGGAATTTCTTCGACTACAGTCACCTTTGCTTCTTCCGTTATTTCCTTGGGTTTCTTCTTTACAGTCTTAACCTCTTCTTGAATAATTTCTTCAGTAGGTACTGTTGTAACAACTTTAACATCTTGAACTGGTTCTTCTTTAGGCTTAGGTTCCTCCGAGGGCTTGGGCTCTTCCACTATTTCTTCCACTACTTGTTCCTTAGGAATTTCGAATTCTTTAAGTTTGAATTCATAATCTTTAGGAACTTCTTCGGGAGCCTTCTTAATTGGTACCTCTTCAATCTCTTCTATTTCCTCTACAATTTCGATTGGTTTTTCAACAGGTATTTCTTCAATAATCTTGATCTTTAATTCATCGGCAGCTTCTTCTTTGGGCTTCTTTTTGATCTTTTTCGTTTTTATTTGAGCTTCTTCAGTAACCTGTTCAACAGGTTTAGATTCCTTCAGGACGAATTCGGCCTCAGGTTCTTCGGTGGGCTTTTCTTGCACAAGTTTAGGTTTAACTGTAAACTGAGCTTCAGGAACCTCTTCTTCAGGTACAGGTTCTTCTTCTGATACCTTAATTTTGTATTCAGCAGGCTTTCTTTCCTTAGGCTTTTCGGGAACAATTTCCTCTACCTTCGGTTCTTCAATGACCTCCTGTACGATTTCCTTTTCTTGGGTTTCCACTACTTGAACTTGCAGTTCTGCAACCTCTTCTTCGGGTTTCTTAGGTTTCTTAGTTTTCTTTGTCTTGACTACAGTTTCCACTTCGGTTTCTTCGATTAGTTTCGGTTCCGTCAAAGCCACAGAAGCTTCAAATTCTTCAGGAACTTCTTTAACCTTTTTGGGTTTAATGGCAAATTTGACTTCTTCTGGTTGTTCTTCTTCCACAGTTATTGGTTTTTCAGCCTCTGATTCAACCGTTTTGATTTCATAAGTTGGGAACACTTCAGCTGGCTTCTCGGGTTTAGGCTTAGGTTTGGGTTTTTCTTCTTCGTCTTTCTTAACTTCCTCAACAACTTGATCAACAGCTTCCGTTTCTGTTACTGAGAATTTGTAATCCTTTGGTTTTTGGGGTTTGGGAATAACTTCTTCAACCTTTTCTTCTGTAGGAATTTCTTTCACTACTTCCTCCACAGGTGTTTCTTCCTTGACTTCAACTGTGGCGACGTCTTCTACAGGCTTCTTCTTTGGCTTCTTCTTCTTAGTGGTGACTTCTTCAACTGTCTCTTCTACAATTGGCTGGGTAATGGTTTCTACAACCGTTACCTCTTCCGGAGTAGGTTCTTGTGGTTTTTGTATCTCAACGGTTACCTCTTCTGTGGTTTCCTCTACTTGTTTGGGTTCTGGTTGTTTAGGTTCTTCAACAGTAAATTCATATTCCTCAGGAACAGTTGCTTTAGGCTTCTTCTTTCTAGTGACTACCTTTTCTTCAATAACCTCTTCGACTGTTACCTCCTTGGCATCAATATCAACGACACGCACTTTGTGCTCTTCTGGTAACTCTTCCGGTTCAATTACGGTAGTGGTTATCTTGTATTCAACAGGAATTTCTTCTTGTTGAGGTTGCTCAACAACTTCTTCTACAACCTTAACTTCTTCGATGGGCTGTTCTTTCTTGGGTACCTTCTTTTTGATTTTCACCTTATCAACTGTTTCTTCGACAGGAGTTTCTTGTTCGACTACCTCTTCATGAACGGATACTTCAAACTGTTCCTCAGGCTTTTCTTCGACTTTAGGTTTCTCTTGAGGTTTTTCTTTTTTGGACTTTGGTTTCTTAACCTCTTTTTGTTCAGCTTGTGGTACGGGTGAGGGAGATTTTTCTTTGGTTTCTTCTGCTGGTATTAATTTCACGGTATCTTCAGCGGGAATTTCTTCCTTGACCTTTTTAACTGGTTTCAATTTACGTTCAGTCTTAGGCTCTTCCTCCTTTGTACTTTCTGGTATACGGAATTTGACTTCCTCTTCAGGCTGTTCTTCCTCTTTCTTGGGCTCGCCTGGCACGATTTGTGTAACATTCATTTCCTGTTCTGGTTTAGATTTTGGTTTAGGTTTATGCTTTTGTTTGGGTTCCTTTTTGTCTTTCTTGGGCTCTTCGGGGAACTCTAGAGGTTCGAGTTCCTCTTTAGGATATTCAATATCCTCAAACTCAAGTGGCTCCAAAGGCTTCATTTCGTATTTTGGTTGTTCAGGTTTGGCGTCTTCTTCCTTGACAATAACTGCATGTTTCTTGACTGTCTTCTCTTCGGTCACCTCTTCGGCGAGTTGTGGTTTTTGAGGTATTTTCTTAAGAGTAATCGATTCGGGTTGTTCCTCTTCCTTTGGTTTCTTTTTACCCTTGCCCAATTTGATTTGCACTTCTTCTTGCTTCTCTTCTGGCTTGCTTGGTTTCTGGGGCTTCTTGTAGGGTGCCTTCTCCTCGGGCTCCTCTTCGCTGCTTACATACTTTTCGTATTTCTCCAGTTCCACCTTTTCCAAATTGTCCTTAATTTTCTTGATTTTCTTAGGCTTATAGGGCTTGAACTGAAGCAATGCTTCGGCCTCTTCAATGTTTCTGGATAAATCTCCAGCAGATTTTAAGGCGCCAATTTCAGTGATGATGGGTTTAAGGGCCTCTGGAGGATATTCAACTACAACCATGCGACTCTTTAGTTTAAATTTGGGTAATTGAACAGATTGTTCTTCGGTGGGTTTTTCCTTGCGTTTCGAAGGTTTCAATTTAACCATTTGTGGCACTTCGGCAGCATCAACAATAACCACCTTCTTGGGTTTCTGCTCCCTGCGCTCAATTTTGATGGGCACTAGTTTAGACATTTCCGGCTTAGCTTTCTTGGGTTTGTCAAATTCAACCTTTTCATATTTCTCGAGTTCGGTCTTTTCAATATCTTGCTCCAATAGCTTCTGTATAATGGCATCATGGTCATCAGTTTTCTTCTTAACTATCTTCTTCTTTGTCTTCTTAGGCTTGGTAGTATCTTCAGCAGTTTCTTCTGTTGCTGCTGGAACTTCTTCCTCCTCCTCCTCGACGACCTCAATAGGATGTGACTCTTCTGCTTCCTCGGGACGTTCTTCGATGGTTACTATTTCGGGTTTCTCTTCCTCATCTTCCTTTTCTTCGGGCTCCTCCTCAATGACATTGATTTGATAATCCTTGTGGACAATTGTTTCTTCACCTAATTTTAAATATGGGCAAATAGTCATTTAATTGAAAGCCAGGACAAAATTTGGATTTACAGAAATTTAGGCATTTTTTGTTTGTTGTTGTTTTTTTTTTTAATTAAAAATGAAAGGACATTATTTAGAATATTTGAAAAAAAAGAGTAAAGTTTTCATTAGGCAAAGACATATTTACAAAAAGTAGTGGAGAAATAGGAGTTTTATTTTTTAAGAAAAGTAATTATTAACATGTAGGTGGTATTATTTTGTACATAAATATAATAAGAGGAAGTGACATAGACAGAGAAAATAGTTCATTTATTACTGGGCGTTTTAGAAAAAGGCTCTGCATTAAAATGCGGGTAATTAATGGAACTGTAACGGTTTTTGTTATATACAAATATCATCATAAGAGTTATGTCTATGTTTAGATAAACTGAGCCGAAAATAAATTAAAGTAAACAATATTTTTATTAAACTTGACCCGATTATATACACATACATATATAAATATGTAGGTGCATATATAGTCCATTGATTTGTCAGTTCTGTCATTAATTCGTTTTGAGATTGTTATTAATTTTGAATATATATATATTTATTTGTTAGTAACTATTATTAAGTTTTCCAAATAAGCAAGTATTTTAGCAGCAAAGTCGGTCTTAACGATTTTTCATTTTCTACGTATTTTATATATGGGCGATTTCATGTCAAGTTAACCAATTTTTAAATTCGATGTCTTCCGATCGCGATGATATTTGTAACAAGATCGGTCAAGAACTCTCTGAGTTATAGGGGGTCAAAATTTGACAAAAAGGGCCCATTTTGAAAAAAACGTCAAAAAAGTTTTTTAAAAAAAAATAAAAAAAATTTAATAATTTTTTTCGAAAGATTGAAGAATTTGCTATCTAAACTATTTGGGACACATTTTGCTAAGAACAATAGGTAATAAGTTACATGGATGAGAAAAAACACATGGTTGGGCAAAATGTAAAATTTTGACTCAGAAAGTTCTTGACCGATCTTGTTGAAAAATTGTATCTGAATTACTTCCAATAGGTCTAACCTTGGTGCAAAATCATACCGATCGGAAGACATCGATTTTAAAAATTGGTTCACTTGACATGAAATCCCCCATATATATTAGGAAATTTCAGATTGCTATGCTTCTAATAAGCGTTTGTGGGCTTTCAGTTCGAGCCTTAGAATCAAAATATTTTGAAAAGCTTGACACTTTTAACTGGCATGAAATTCACATGGGGTTAGTAGAGGCATATTAGAGTTTAGTTTTGATGACAGACCCAAAGACCCCTCAGGAACGGCGCTATGGGCTCTCAAAGTTTTAAACAAATTTGTGGTGGTTTGTCTAAAATCTTAAAGCTCCTGATTGGGCCAATACTAAACTTTCATGACAATCTTGAAGCTCCTGATTGGGCCAATACTAAACTTTCATGACAATCTGATCAGCCAGTTAGAAATGGCAGATTAATTTCCAAAATATTTGCATGCTGCCCCACTGTGCAATACTTTATTAATACAAGAAGCCGGATTTACAAAACTTAACATCATAAACTTACAATTTCTTCTATTTTTTGGATAAATTTATACGTAAATAATTTCGGTTTTTCAAATATAAAGCATTTCAAGCAAATTATTATTTAGGTATTAGAATGTACAGTGTTAATAAAGCTAAGATTGGAGTGTAAGTTGAGTGGTATGTATTTGTGTTGAGTTCAGGAATTGTATTAGAAAACTTAAATCTAAAAAAAAATATAAAAAAAGGTAAAAACAAAATAAGCAATAGTTGAAGACAGAGGTGGAAAGGCTTTTCCAACGCGCAATAGGTTGAAGACAAGAGAAAAAAGGAGGGAGTAGAGATAGGATTTGATTTAGCGAGGGTATTGTAGACGCCAAATGGAGATAAGATATTTTTTGTTTTGGGGGGAAGGGGGGTTTGTGAGAAAATATTCGGCATTTAAAAAAATTAGAGAAAACACAACTTTGGCTACCATCAGTTTTTTTTTTTTGGTGGTTTGCAGACAAGCTCCACAACACTTACTTGTTTGTTTTTTGGGTTTGGTTTTGTGTTTGGTTGTTTTAGTTTCTTTTGTTTCCTCTGTTGTTGTGATCTTGTGAGAATCGGGTGTGATTTGTTCAGTGTCCTCAGGCTTGTGCTCTGGTTGTGGTTTTTCTTCAATTTGTTCTAGTGGTTCAGTGTGTGTTTCTGTGGTTTTGATTTCGTGTAATGTGTCTGGAGTTTCTGTATGGTCTGGCTTTTCTTCGGCGACTGGTGTTTTGGAAGGTTTTTGTATTTTTTTCTTATCCTTCTTTGGCTGTTCGAGCTGTTCGCTGGGTTTGGTTGGTTTTGTCTCGATTTTGTCGGGCATTTCAACCTTTTCGTATTGTTCTAGTGTGGTCTTTGGTATCTCTTCGTCAATAAGTCTCTGTATATAGTCGTCAACTTGGTCTTTCTGTACTTTCTTGATAATTTTCTTGGGTTTCTTAGTTGTTGGTTTTTCCTTAATGGATTTATCAGTTTCATCGGTGGTAATAGGCTGTTCGATGGGTTCTTCATCGATTATAATTGTAACCTCGGGGCTATCTTCGTCTTGTATTGTGACCACATGTATGGTTGCATCTTCCTCGTTGTCGATTTTCTTGGTGAATGCACGTTTTTTAGTGGTCTTTTGTTTGGGTGTACCTTGCTCATCGGTTACCTCTTCGATTTTCACTTCAACTGGCTCACTTTCTAAGATCTCTACAACTGGTAGAGGTTCCTCTTTGGTGGTTTCTTCTTCAACCACTGTTATTTGTGCCATTGTGAAGTCTTCTTCGGTTTCTTTTGGTTTCTTAGATTTTGGTTTTTTCTTGGGTTTTTCCTCTTCCGTGGCTTTGGGTTGTTCTTCTTTAATTTCCACTGGCAAGGTCTTATCTTTGGTATCTTTAGGCTTTGTTTCGAATTCAATTTTCTCATATTTTTCCAGTTCAGTTTTGGGTATGTCCTCTTCGATAAGTTTTTGTATGTAATCGTGAAGATCGTCCTTTTTAACCTTTTTGGTTTTCTTTTTGGTGGGTTTGATTTCATCAGTTTTCTCCTCTTCTGGTTGAGTTTCTACCACTGTGACTTCAACATCCGGTTGATCGTCTGTTTTCACTTCAATTATTTCAATAATATCCTCTTTAGGACCTTGTTGACGCTTGATTTTGCGTTTGGTTATTGTTTGTTTTTCCACAACGCCATCTTCATTAACGTTTTCTTGTATTTCCGTTTGACTTTCAATAACTTCAATTTTGAATGGCTCCAATTCTTTGGGTACCGGTGAGCTTTCCTTTAATGTCACCTCGAATTCTTCAACCTCTTCAGGTTTTTTAGTTTCGGGCTTGTGTTTCTTCTCTTTGGGCTTCTTACGTTCAGGAGTTGGCTTAGTTTCTTCTTCAATCTCCTTAACTTCATAGTCTTCATCTTGTTTGGGTGTAGGTTCGGTTTCGGAGACACGTATTTCATGATCTTCCAATGGTTCCTCTTGTTTTTGTGGTTGTTCTTCCACAAGTTTTACCTTATGTTTGGTTTTCTTGATTTTCTTAACATCCTTATCTTCCAGCACAGTAATTTCTTCATCTTTTTCTGGTTTTGTGACCGGTTGTTCTTCGTCCTGCAAGGAAATTTCATATGTATCCTTGGGCGTTTCTTCTTCTTCTGGTTGTGATTCCTGTACGGTAAATTCTTCGGTCTCTGGTTTTTCAGTAGTTTCCGGTTTTCGTTCAACCTTTTTAACCTTATGTGATGGTTTCTTGGTAAGTTTTACTGGCTTGTCAATGTCAATCTTTTCATATGTTTCTAGCTCTGTCTTAGGAATGTCTTCCTCTATCAATTTCTGTATGTAGTCTTGCAACTCGTCTTTGGTTACTTTCTTTGTTTTCTTGGGCTTTTTGACTTTCTCAGCAGCAGGCTGTTCTTCGACATTTTCAGGTTCTAGGGTGGTTACAGTGATTTCAGCTATTGGTGAGTCTTCCTTTTGAGTCTCAACAATTTCAATGATTTCCTCTTTGGGTCCAACTTGTTTCTTTATTTTACGCTTGATAACCTTTTGGGTTTTAACATCGCCCTTTTCATCTGTTACTTGTACTAATTCTTCTTGTTTCTCCAACTCTTCTACGTGAACAGGGAAAACAGTATCTTGCTCTTCCGGTTGACTTTCTTGTACACGAATTTCTTGAGCAGGTTGTTCTTTAGGTTTGTGTTTGGGTTTCTGTTGAGGTTTTTCTGGTTTTTGTAGGACTTCTTTCTTTGGTTTCTTTTTCAACTTGATCGGCTCATCAATGTCTATCTTTTCATATTTCTCCAACTCGGTTTTTGGTATATCTTGTTCAATGAGTTTCATAATATAATCCTCCAACTCATCCTTCTTAACCTTTTTGGTTTTCTTAGGCTTGGGAGCTTTCTCTAGTTCAGGCTTATCGGCCTCCTCAACTTCTTCGGGTTCTGTGGTGGTCACAGTTATTTCCGCCAAAGGTTGATCTTCTCTTTGAGTTTCAACAATTTCAATGATCTCTTCCTTAGGTCCGACTTGTTTCTTTATTTTGCGTTTTGTGACCTTTTGTTTCTTGATCACGCCCTCTTCGTCCACCACATCGATGACTTCTTCCTGTTTATCAATTTCAACAATAGAAATTGGCAACTCTTCGGGTGTTTCTTCTTCACGTTGTACATATTCCTCTATAACATTTACTAGATAGTCTTCCAACTGGTCTTTGGTTATTTTCTTGGGTTTTTTAACAATTTTCTTCTCTTTGGGTTGCTCACTATCTTTGGGAGTGTCTTCACTTTCGGTTACTTCGAATATGGTCACTTCACTGATTGGTTTGTCCTCTTCGGTCACTTCAGATATTTCGAACACCTTTTCGACACCTTCTGGACCAGACTTTGTCTTGATTTTGCGTTTTACAACCGTCTTGGGCTTAACTTTGCCAGTTGTATCTTGTTCCTCAACAACTTCAGTAATCTTCTCGATTTCTTCTACTACAATTGGTTTTTCTTCGGTTTCCTCAACTGTAACAGATTGTTGTTCCTGTGGTTGTTCTGGCTTAACATATTCCTCAATGACATTGATAATAAATTCATGCATTTGTTCTTTTGGTACTTTTTTGGTTTTCTTGAGTGGTTTCTTTTCCTTTGGTTTCTCCACTTCTGCTGGAATATCTTCAGTGATTTCCACCACAGTTATTTCGGCGTTAGGTTGATCATCGTGTGTGACCTCGACAACTTCGAAGACTTTCTCTTCTGGACCAGATTTTGTTTTGATTTTACGTTTAGTGATGGTTTTCTTTTTAACTTCACCAGTCTCAGTGGGTTGCTCTATAATTTCAGTAGTTTCCTCTATTTCTTGAACAGCTTCTTCATATACGGTGGGTGTTACATACTCCTCAATAACGTTAATGACAAACTCTTGCATCTGTTCCTTGGGCACTTTCTTAGATTTCTTAAGTGGTTTCTTGTCTTTTGGTTTCTCCTCTTCTGCTGGAATATCTTCAGTGATTTCCACCACTGTTATTTCGGCGTTAGGTTGATCATCGTGTGTAACCTCGACTACTTCGAAGACTTTCTCTTCTGGACCAGATTTTGTTTTGATTTTACGTTTAGTGATTGTTTTCTTTTTAACTTCACCAGTCTCAGTGGGTTGCTCTATAATTTCAGTAGTTTCCTCGATTTCTTGAACAGCTATTGGTTTCTTTTCATCTTCATAAACGGTGGGTGTTACATACTCCTCAATAACGTTAATGACAAATTCTTGCATCTGTTCCTTGGGCACTTTCTTGGATTTCTTGACCGGTTTCTTTTCTTTTGGTTTCTCTTCTTCTGCTGGAATATCTTCAGTGATTTCCACCACTGTTATTTCGGCGTTAGGTTGATCATCGTGTGTAACCTCGACTACTTCGAAGACTTTCTCTTCTGGACCAGATTTTGTTTTGATTTTACGTTTAGTGATTGTTTTCTTTTTAACTTCACCAGTCTCAGTGGGTTGCTCTATAATTTCAGTAGTTTCCTCGATTTCTTGAACAGCTATTGGTTTCTTTTCATCTTCTTCATAAACGGTGGGTGTTACATACTCCTCAATAACGTTAATGACAAACTCTTGCATCTGTTCCTTGGGCACTTTCTTGGATTTCTTGACTGGTTTCTTTTCTTTTGGTTTCTCCTCTTCTGCTGGAATATCTTCAGTGATTTCCACCACTGTTATTTCGGCGTTAGGTTGATCATCGTGTGTGACCTCGACAACTTCGAAGACTTTCTCTTCTGGACCAGATTTTGTTTTGATTTTACGTTTAGTGATGGTTTTCTTTTTAACTTCACCAGTCTCAGTGGGTTGCTCTACAATTTCAGTAGTTTCCTCGAATTCTTGCACAGCTATCGGTTTCTTTTCATCTTCATCATAAACGGTGGGTGTTACATACTCCTCAATAACGTTAATTACAAATTCTTGTATCTGTTCCTTGGGCACTTTCTTGGATTTCTTGACTGGTTTCTTAACTTGTGGCTTTTCTTCAGTCTCTTCGGGACGTTCTTCGTGTTCAGTTATTTCTTGTATTGTAATTTCAGCATTTGGTTGGTCTTCATGTGTGGTTTCCGAAATTTCGAAAACCTTTTCTTCCGGACCAGACTTTGTTTTTATCTTACGCTTAGTTACGGTTTTCTTTTTAATCTCACCCATCTCATCTGGCTGTTCAGTGATTTCGGTAGTCTGTTCGATTTCCTCAACAACTACAGGTTCTTCGACCACTTCTTTAGTTGTGGGCTTTTTGATCTTCTTTGTTTTGGGTTTGAGTTCAGCAACCTTCGGCTTTTCTTCAACAGTTTGTTCTTCTGTGAAACCGATTTCAAAGTTGTCAGGTATTTGTTCTTCTGCTGGGGTTTCCTCTTCAACTATTTCAAACGGTTGTTCCTCAATCTCTTCGCTTTCAGGCACGACTTCTTGGATATCAAATTCATGGACTGTAACAGCTACACCATCTACAATCTCAGTAGTTTTCTTGTGGTGCTTCTTAATAGTCTTTGGTTTTTTCTTAGGTTTCGATTCGATATCGGTTGGTTCATATTGTTCCAATTCGGTTGTGGGAATTTCTTGTTCTATTAGCTGTTGTATATAAGCATCATGGTCATCCTTTAATGACTTCTTCTTTTTGTATTTCTTAACTGTAACTGCTTCAGGTTTCAAGTCTTCCCCAATTTCTTCGGGTACAATTTCGGTGGTTGTAATTTCTACCTCGGATTCGGGCTTGTTTTCGACAAACGATTCAACAATCTCAATAAGATATTCCTTGTTACCTTCCTTCTTTTTAAGTTTTCTCTTGGTAACGGTCTGCTTAACTTCCTCACCGGTTTCGTCGACAATGTCTTGGGTAACAGTTTCCGGTTGAAGTTCTTCTATAACTACAGAGTACTCCTTTACAGTCTCTTCTGTTTGTTTGGGTTTGGTACGTTTTGTTTTTGGTTTTTCTTTTGGCTTTTCTTCAGTTACATCAATTTTGAAGTTCTCTTCAGTAGATTTTTCTGCTGGTTGCTCTTCTGTCTCGGTAACGGTAATCTCTTGAGGAACATCCTCAACCTTAGCTTCAGTTGTTTCTGTTACCTTAACCTTCTTAGTTTTGGTTACCTTAGGTTTTTTGGTTTTTGTAGTTTCCTTTTGTTCTTCTTCTTCGGTAGGTTTGGTTTCCTCGGTGTCAGATTCATCTTCTACCGTTGTTTTGACAGAGTATATAGAACCATCAATTTCATCAGGCTGTAGCTTTTCTTGGGGTTTAAATTCTTCGACTATGCGAGTGGATTCCAATTTTTGAGGTGCCTCATTGATGACACGTACTAAGTATTCCTCTAGATCTTCTTGCTTTAGAGTCTTTTTAACCTTCTTGGGTTTGCGAGGCTTTTCTTCTACATTGGATTCTGTTGGCTGTTCTGGCGTTATTTCTGTAGTTATAACCGTAACTTCTACCTCGGGCTGCTTATCAGTTTGTTCTTCAATAACAAGAACTTCATATTCCCTGTCGCCAACCTTCTTTTTAATTTTACGTTTTGTTTTAGTCTTTTCTTTAATCTCACCATCTTCGGTGGTCTCTGTTACAGTCTCCGTTTGTTCGGTAACCTCTTGTACAACTACCTTGAAATCATCAAGTTCTTTTGGTGCTTCCAGTTCGTACACCTGAATGTGTTCTGTATCCTGTTCAGGTACTTTCTTTTCTTCAGGTGTAGTTTCAGTTACTTGGATTTGTAATTCTTCATAAGTTTCTTCGTCGCGTGGAAGTTCTTGTGGTTTTTCGGGTTTGGGATGAGGTTTGGATTTCTTTTGCTTGGGCTTTTCTTTAACGGGTTCAAATTCAGATATACCAATTTCAAGTTGCTCGCCTTCTTGTGGCTGTTCCTTTTTAGTATGTGGTTTAGACTTCTTGGCCTTTTTAGCTCTTTGACCGAACTCAATCTTTTCATATTGTTCAAGTTCGGTCTTGGGAATTTCAGCTTCTATCAGTTGCTGAATGTAAGCATCCAATTCGTGTTTTTTCATTTTCTTGGGTTTTTTCTTCTTTTTCTCTTGCTCCTCGGGAGATTTGTCTTCAGGAATGGAGCCTTCTAAGTCGGTGATTAAGACTTCATAAACAGGTTCCTCACCTTCTTGGACAGGAGCTTCTACTATTTCTATGATTTGTTCTTCGTTGCCCTTCTTATGATGAAGTTTGCGTTTCTTGACCAACTTCTTGGTTACATCTGTCACTTCTTCTGTTTCGGTGGGCTGTAGTTCAGTTAGAGAAATTTCATAGAAATTATCTTCAATGACATCAACCGGTTGTTCCTGCAGCTCGGCAACAAATTCTTCCAATTCCTGGGGCTTAAGTTTTGCCAGTTTCTTCTTTTTCTTTGTTACTACAGCTTGTACTGTATCCGTTTCATCAACTTGGCTTGAGGTTACAATAATTTCATAAAGTTTTTCCTCTTCGTCAGGTTTGTCACTTGGAAGCTCGATAATTTCGATAATATTTTCAGAAGATTCAGTTTTTTGTAAAATTTTCCTCTTCTTTTTGGTTTTAGGTTTCTTTTGATCTTTGTCTTCAGGTTGTTGCTCCTCGATAATTTCAGGCTGATACTCAATGACTTCCACAACCTTGGTTACAGACTCTGTATCGGATTCGGGATGTTCAAAATCTTGAGTCTCGAATTTGATGTTAGTGTCTTGATCTTGAAGCCTTTTGGGTTTCTTCTTTTTCTTGGCTTCTTCTTTGACTTTAGGCTGTTCGGCTATTTGAGCTTCTTGGGGCTCTTCAATTGTAAATGGTTTAAGGACAATTTCTTCTCTTTCTTCAACAGTTTGAGGTATTTTACCCTTGCCGATTTTAAGATTACGTTCTTCGGGCTGTTCCTCTTCCTTTTTAGGCTTCTTAGGGCGCTTATATTTTGTTTCGGGCTTTTCTGGCTCCTCCAGTGGAAGTTCCTCTTCCTCATATGGGATAGCTTGTTCCAACTCCTCGGCGGAGAACTCGGTTGGCTTGAATTTCTTAGGACGTTTCTTGAGAACCAACAAAGCTTCCTCTACATTACGTGATAGCTCACCTTGACCACGTTTTGTCTCGAGATCTGTTATGATCAGCTTGAAGTTATAGGGCGAATAGGGCACAAAGTTAATCCAACTCTTGAGTTTGGTCTTAAATGGCACCTTCTCCTTTTTGATTTTAGGTTGTTCGGGTCTTTGTTTTGGTGTTTTAAGTTTAAGCATTTGTGGAAATTCGGCCACAGAAGAGATTTCAATCATTCTCGATTTCTTCACCTCGACACGTTCAATTTTCATGGGTACAAGTTTAATGGGTTTCAGCTGTTTCACCGATGAATCACGACGGGCCTTCTGAGGCTGATCCATTTCGGTACGTTGATAGTCTTGCAAAACTGTCTTGGGTATTTCCTGATGTATTAGGAACTGTATGTAGTCGTCAAGTTCGTCTTTCTTAAGTTTTTTCTTAGTCGGTTTTTTCTTGGGTTTGTCTTTCGGTTTCTCTACCACACTGTCTGTCACCTTAACTTTCCAGTCCGGTTTCGTCTCTTCTGGCTTGTCGTCTTCAGTTACAACCACTGTAACTTCTTCCTCTTGGCCAGGTTTCTGGGTAGTTATCACCTCAATTGTTTGCTCTTGATCACCAATCTTTTTCTTAATCTTGCACTTCTTAATCGTGGTGGTTTGCTGCGGTTCCTGCACATCATCTTTGCCTTCTGCAGTTGGCAATTCTACTTCCATTACTTCCTCCGGCAAATACTCAACCGTTAACGGTTCCGTTTGCTGTTCTTCCGGCTGCTCTTCAATAACATTAAATTTGGTGGTTTTTGGCTTTTTCGTTTTAGGTTTTTGTTTGGGCGTTTCTGTATGCTCTGTTTGTGTTGTGTCTTCACTTACAACATCATCGGGTTCAATGATAGTGTATGGTTTAGTATCTTGGTCTAGTTGACATAAAAAATATTTTTTATTGTATATCGTTTTCTTCAACTCATATTACGATTTCAAAACTAAGTATTTTCTAGCTAACTTTTCCTAAGCTTAAATTTATAGTTAGTATTTGTGTATTGATTCATTGATTGACTGATTGATTGTTGGTATGTATCAATACGTAGTAGTAAATTGATGGTAAGTATTGGTTGGTATTAAGTTAAAGTTAGTTTTACTACACAAGTTAGTTTTTACTTATTTTTGCTTTAGTTTAATTGAGTTGAACAAGAATATATAGTATTTGTCTTGTATTTCAATATATTCTATTCGGTGTAAATTTGTGAGATGTTAGTTTAATATGTTTATTTTTATTTTATTTATTCAGTAAATGTGTAAATATTAATAAATAGTATAAATAGTTGGGTTTGGGTAAAAGTCTTTAAGTGGGGAGTTTCGTAAACTTGGAATAGATTTGAATGGAATGTTTGTTTTTTTATTTAAATTCTAAGTAAAAATATTGTGTAGGGAAAAATGATCATGGAGAGATCTTTATTATTGAGATTGACCATTAACTGATCGTTATGATTTCCTTTCTTTCATGTTGATTGATGACTACTGTTAAACTTTTTCGACTGATTGTGTAAATAAGTAGTTATTACCACTCCAAAGGTAAAATCCTTTTAAATAACGATTTTATTTAAAATTTTCTTATAATAAAAACCTTTAGCCACAGACAGTGCGATCAAAATAAACTGTCCTTTTACACAATTAAATGAATCATTGAATTGCCATTCATATCGAATATCTGGTGAAAGCACATTGAAGTTCTTGTAAATGTGTTTCCAGTAAAAATGCTTGGACTCTGTTATTGTGATCGCATCTGTTTGTGAATATATGTACATATGTAGGTACGTATCGATTGTTTTAAATCGTTGAACTAAAGTAAAATAATGTAGGAATAAACTTAAAAATGTACCTGTGATTTCGTTGACTTCTACAATTTCTATGTTTGAGGGTGATGTTTCTTCATCATCTTGTTCTATAGCCGTTTCAGTATCACTAAGGACCTCTTCGACCAGAACTCCCTCCTCTTGTGTAACCTTCTTGTTTTCGGTTTCAATGACTGTTTCACCGTCTTCATTTTGTACTGATTTGAATGTTGTAATAAATACAGGTTTTTCATCCTTTGTCTGTTCTTGGATCGGCTTTTCATCTGTATTTCATTTGTTGTTTGTTGGGTGTTGAATTGGGTTTTGATTGTGTAAGTGTTACAAATGTGTTGTTGAATTTGCATTTAAAAAATTTGATGGTAAGATATAAATATAGATAAAATGTTAAATAGTGTTCACCGATAAGATTGATAGATATAGCGTATAGAATAACATTTATAGTACATACTTATGTATAAATATAAAGATTGTTTTTTTTTTTTTTTTAAATGTAGTAAAATGGCCATACGAAATGTTAGTAAGAGTATTTTTTTGTATTGTTTTTCAGAATATAGTGTAAAGTGTGGTAAAATAAAATTTATTGGGGGAAAATAGAAATAGAGAGAGAGAGAGAGTGCTACAATGTGTAAAGTGTTTGAATTCTTACCCTTGGGCTTTTTGTGTTTTTGTGTTTTTTTAGTGGGTTTTGGTTGCTGTTCATCATCCAAACTACTAATATCGATAATGTTTGTGAGATCTCCTTCGCTTACAACTTGTATTAAGGAATAGGGTTCTTGTCCTTCTTCCTCAATGGTTTGTATTTGGTAAAATTCAGGCTCGGGTGAGATATCCTTTTTGAAGGTACGAGTTTTTGTAGTTTTCTTTTTAGGCTTCTTACCCTCCTCAATAATTTCAGATTCTACAATTTCTTCGGGTAATTCCTCAATTGGTATAGGTTCGGTAAGCACTTCATCGGCTGGTGTCTCCTCGATCTTAACAGTGGCAATAGGTTCGTTGTCATCATGTTCAACAAACTGAATTGTTGTGATTTCGTCTTTTTCTTCATCCATGGGCTTTTTGAAGGATCTTGTTTTTACAGTCTTCTTCTTTGTTTTACCATCAGAAGTTTGCGTTTCCAATACTGTATGTTGTTCGGGTAATTCCAAAGATGGTGTAACATCAATCTCATCAGTTTCAGTTTTTTCGATTTCCTTAACAGTAACCAGATACCTAGGCTCTTCGCCTTCCTCTTCCACAATTTGAATTTCAGTGACTTCGTCCGCTTTGTCTCCTAATGGTTTCTTAATAGTTTTCTTTTTGATCTTTCTAGTTTTTGTGGTTCCATCTGTGGCGGTGTAGTCTTCAACAATATTCTCTTCAGGTAATTCAATAACTGGTACAACTTTCTCTTCCACTAATTCTGGGAATGGCTCGTCGTAGTCCTGTACTGTAACCTTTGTAACTGGTTCCTTTTCAAACTCTTCAACGGTTTGTATCTTTGTTATTTCCATTTTTGGTCCCTTGATTTTCTTTATAATCTTAGTCTTAATAACAGTCTTGGTAGGAGTACCATCTTCTTTTTGATCTATAATAACAGATTTCTGTTCAGGAAGCTCTACAACAATTTCTTCATCATCAGGCTGTTTAACTCGAATAACTCGCTTTAATTTTACTTGTTTAAATGGAGTGGTTTCGTCTTTCAAAACTGGTGATTCTTCTACAGTAATGGTGGTTTCTGGCTTCTCACCATCCTTTTCAACAGTCTCAATTGTAGTCAATTCTTGTCTTTCTCCTTTAACCTTTTTAATAACACGGGTACGGACAACCTTCTTTTTAGGCTCACCATCTTTAGTAATATATTCTTCAACACGAACTTCTTCGGGAAGCTTTTTGATCTCTTCAGGTTGTTCTTCAATAGGAGTTTCCTCAACAGTTACTGTGGTTTCAGGTAGTTTGTCATCTTCTTCTACGGTTTCAATCTTCGTGACTTCTTGTTTGCCACCCTTAACCTTTTTAATAACACGGGTACGGACAACCTTCTTCTTGGGTTTACCATCTTCAGAAATAGACTCCACAACACGGACTTCCTCTGGAAGCTCTTTGATTTCTTCAGGTTGTTCTTCAACAGGAGTTTCCTCAACAGTTACTGTGGTTTCAGGTTGTTTGTCATCTTCTTCTACGGTTTCAATCTTGGTGACTTCTTGCTTGCCACCCTTAACCTTTTTGATCACACGGGTACGCACAACCTTCTTCTTGGGTTTACCATCTTCAGAAATAGACTCCACAACACGGACTTCCTCTGGAAGCTCTTTGATTTCTTCAGGTTGTTCTTCAACAGGAGTTTCCTCAACAGTTACTGTGGTTTCAGGTTGTTTGTCATCTTCTTCTACGGTTTCAATCTTGGTGACTTCTTGTTTGCCACCCTTAACCTTTTTAATAACACGGGTACGGACAACCTTCTTCTTGGGTTTACCATCTTCAGAAATAGACTCCACAACACGGACTTCTTCTGGAAGCTCTCTGATTTCTTCAGGCTGTTCTTCAACAGGAGTTTCCTCAACAGTTACTGTGGTTTCAGGTTGTTTGTCATCTTCTTCTATGGTTTCAATCTTGGTGACTTCTTGCTTGCCACCCTTAACCTTTTTGATCACACGGGTACGCACAACCTTCTTCTTGGGTTTACCATCTTCAGAAATAGACTCCACAACACGGACTTCCTCTGGAAGCTCTTTGATTTCTTCAGGTTGTTCTTCAACAGGAGTTTCCTCAACAGTTACTGTGGTTTCAGGTTGTTTATCATCTTCTTCTACGGTTTCAATCTTGGTGACTTCTTGTTTGCCACCCTTAACCTTTTTAATAACACGGGTACGGACAACCTTCTTCTTGGGTTTACCATCTTCAGAAATAGACTCCACAACACGGACTTCTTCTGGAAGCTCTTTGATTTCTTCAGGTTGTTCTTCAATAGGAGTTTCCTCAACAGTTACTGTGGTTTCAGGTAGTTTGTCATCTTCTACGGTTTCAATCTTGGTGACTTCTTGTTTGCCACCCTTAACCTTTTTAATAACACGGGTACGGACAACCTTCTTCTTGGGTTTACCATCTTCAGAAATAGACTCCACAACACGGACTTCCTCTGGAAGCTCTCTGATTTCTTCAGGCTGTTCTTCAACAGGAGTTTCCTCAACAGTTACTGTGGTTTCAGGTTGTTTGTCATCTTCTTCTATGGTTTCAATCTTGGTGACTTCTTGCTTGCCACCCTTAACCTTTTTGATCACACGGGTACGCACAACCTTCTTCTTGGGTTTACCATCTTCAGAAATAGACTCCACAACACGGACTTCCTCTGGAAGCTCTTTGATTTCTTCAGGTTGTTCTTCAACAGGAGTTTCCTCAACAGTTACTGTGGTTTCAGGTTGCTTGTCATCTTCTTCAACGGTTTCAATCTTGGTGACTTCTTGTTTGCCACCCTTAACCTTTTTGATAACACGGGTACGGACAACCTTCTTCTTAGGTTTACCATCTTCAGAAATAGACTCCACAACACGAACTTCTTCAGGAAGCTCTCTGATTTCTTCGGGTTTTTCTTCAATAGGAGTTTCCTCAACAGTTACTGTGGTTTCAGGTTGTTTGTCATCTTCTTCTACGGTTTCGATCTTGGTGACTTCTTGTTTTCCACCCTTAACCTTTTTGATAACACGGGTACGGACAATCTTCTTCTTGGGTTTACCATCTTCAGAAATAGACTCTACAACACGTACTTCTTCAGGAAGTTCTCTGATTTCTTCGGGTTTTTCTTCAATAGGAGTTTCCTCAACAGTTACTGTGGTTTCAGGTTGTTTGTCATCTTCTTCTACGGTTTCGATCTTGGTGACTTCTTGTTTTCCACCCTTAACCTTTTTGATAACACGGGTACGGACAATCTTCTTCTTGGGTTTACCATCTTCAGAAATAGACTCTACAACACGTACTTCTTCAGGAAGTTCTCTGATTTCTTCGGGTTTTTCTTCAATAGGAGTTTCCTCAACAGTTACTGTGGTTTCAGGTTGTTTGTCATCTTCTTCTACGGTTTCGATCTTGGTGACTTCTTGTTTTCCACCCTTAACCTTTTTGATAACACGGGTACGGACAACCTTCTTCTTGGGTTTACCATCTTCTGAAATAGACTCCACAACACGGACTTCTTCAGGAAGTTCTCTGATTTCTTCGGGTTTTTCTTCAATAGGAGTTTCCTCAACAGTTACTGTGGTTTCAGGTTGTTTGTCATCTTCTTCTACGGTTTCGATCTTGGTGACTTCTTGTTTTCCACCCTTAACCTTTTTGATAACACGGGTACGGACAACCTTCTTCTTAGGTTTACCATCTTCAGAAATAGACTCCACAACACGAACTTCTTCAGGAAGCTCTTTAACTTCTTCAGGTTGTTCTTCAATAGGAGTTTCCTCAACAGTAACTGTGGTTTCAGGTTGTTTATCATCTTCTTCTACGGTTTCAATCTTGGTGACTTCTTGTTTGCCACCCTTAACCTTTTTGATAACACGGGTACGGACAACCTTCTTCTTAGGTTTACCATCTTCAGAAATAGACTCCACAACACGAACTTCTTCAGGAAGCTCTTTAACTTCTTCAGGTTGTTCTTCAATAGGAGTTTCCTCAACAGTAACTGTGGTTTCAGGTTGTTTATCATCTTCTTCTACGGTTTCAATTTTGGTGACTTCTTGTTTGCCACCCTTAACCTTTTTGATAACACGGGTACGGACAACCTTCTTCTTGGGTTTACCATCTTCAGAAATAGACTCCACAACACGAACTTCTTCAGGAAGCTCTTTAACTTCTTCAGGTTGTTCTTCAATAGGAGTTTCCTCAACAGTAACTGTGGTTTCAGGTTGTTTGTCATCTTCTTCTACGGTTTCAATCTTGGTGACTTCTTGTTTGCCACCCTTAACCTTTTTGATAACACGGGTACGGACAACCTTCTTCTTGGGTTTACCATCTTCAGAAATAGACTCCACAACACGAACTTCTTCAGGAAGCTCTTTAACTTCTTCAGGTTGTTCTTCAATAGGAGTTTCCTCAACAGTAACAGTGGTCTCAGGTTGTTTGTCATCTTCTTCTACAGTTTCAATCTTGGTGACTTCTTGTTTGCCACCCTTAACCTTTTTGATAACACGGGTACGGACAACCTTCTTCTTGGGCTTACCATCTTCAGAAATAGACTCCACAACACGAACTTCTTCAGGAAGCTCTTTAACTTCTTCAGGTTGTTCTTCAATAGGAGTTTCCTCAACTGTAACTGTGGTTTCAGGTTGTTTGTCATCTTCTTCTACGGTTTCAATCTTGGTGACTTCTTGTTTGCCACCCTTAACCTTTTTGATAACACGGGTACGGACAACCTTCTTCTTGGGTTTACCATCTTCAGAAATAGACTCCACAACACGAACTTCTTCAGGAAGCTCTTTAACTTCTTCAGGCTGTTCTTCAATAGGAGTTTCCTCAACTGTAACTGTGGTTTCAGGTTGTTTGTCATCTTCTTCTACGGTTTCAATCTTGGTGACTTCTTGTTTGCCACCCTTAACCTTTTTGATAACACGGGTACGGACAACCTTCTTCTTGGGTTTACCATCTTCAGAAATAGACTCCACAACACGAACTTCTTCAGGAAGCTCTTTAACTTCTTCAGGTTGTTCTTCAATAGGAGTTTCCTCAACAGTAACAGTGGTTTCTGGTTGTTTGTCATCTTCTTCTACGGTTTCAATCTTGGTGACTTCTTGTTTGCCACCCTTAACCTTTTTGATAACACGGGTACGGACAACCTTCTTCTTGGGCTTACCATCTTCAGAAATAGACTCCACAACACGAACTTCTTCAGGAAGCTCTTTAACTTCTTCAGGTTGTTCTTCAATAGGAGTTTCCTCAACTGTAACTGTGGTTTCAGGTTGTTTGTCATCTTCTTCTACGGTTTCAATCTTGGTGACTTCTTGTTTGCCACCCTTAACCTTTTTGATAACACGGGTACGGACAACCTTCTTCTTGGGTTTACCATCTTCAGAAATAGACTCCACAACACGAACTTCTTCAGGAAGCTCTTTAACTTCTTCAGGTTGTTCTTCAATAGGAGTTTCCTCAACTGTAACTGTGGTTTCAGGTTGTTTGTCATCTTCTTCTACGGTTTCAATCTTGGTGACTTCTTGTTTGCCACCCTTAACCTTTTTGATAACACGGGTACGGACAACCTTCTTCTTGGGTTTACCATCTTCAGAAATAGACTCCACAACACGAACTTCTTCAGGAAGCTCTTTAACTTCTTCAGGTTGTTCTTCAATAGGAGTTTCCTCAACAGTTACTGTGGTTTCAGGTTGTTTGTCATCTTCTTCTACGGTTTCAATCTTGGTGACTTCTTGTTTGCCACCCTTAACCTTTTTGATGACACGGGTACGGACAACCTTCTTCTTGGGTTTACCATCTTCAGAAATAGACTCCACAACACGAACTTCTTCAGGAAGCTCTTTAACTTCTTCAGGTTGTTCTTCAGTAGGAGTTTCCTCAACAGTAACTGTGGTTTCAGGTTGTTTGTCATCTTCTTCTACGGTTTCAATCTTGGTGACTTCTTGTTTGCCACCCTTAACCTTTTTGATAACACGGGTACGGACAACCTTCTTCTTGGGTTTACCATCTTCAGAAATAGACTCCACAACACGAACTTCTTCAGGAAGCTCTTTAACTTCTTCAGGTTGTTCTTCAACAGGAGTTTCCTCAACAGTTACTGTGGTTTCAGGTTGTTTGTCATCTTCTTCTACGGTTTCAATCCTGGTGACTTCTTGTTTGCCACCCTTAACTTTTTTGATAACACGGGTACGGACAACCTTCTTCTTGGGTTTACCATCTTCAGAAATAGACTCCACAACACGAACTTCTTCAGGAAGCTCTTTTACTTCTTCAGGTTGTTCTTCAATAGGAGTTTCCTCAACAGTTACTGTGGTTTCAGGTTGTTTGTCATCTTCTTCTACGGTTTCAATCTTGGTGACTTCTAGTTTGCCACCCTTAACCTTTTTGATAACACGGGTACGGACAACCTTCTTCTTGGGTTTACCATCTTCAGAAATAGACTCCACAACACGAACTTCTTCAGGAAGCTCTTTAACTTCTTCAGGTTGTTCTTCAACAGGAGTTTCCTCAACAGTTACTGTGGTTTCAGGTTGTTTGTCATCTTCTTCTACGGTTTCAATCTTGGTGACTTCTTGTTTGCCACCCTTTACCTTTTTGATAACACGGGTACGGACAACCTTCTTCTTGGGTTTACCATCTTCAGAAATAGACTCCACAACACGAACTTCTTCAGGAAGCTCTTTAACTTCTTCAGGTTGTTCTTCAATAGGAGTTTCCTCAACAGTTACTGTGGTTTCAGGTTGTTTGTCATCTTCTTCTACGGTTTCAATCTTGGTGACTTCTTGTTTGCCACCCTTAACCTTTTTGATAACACGGGTACGGACAACCTTCTTCTTGGGTTTACCATCTTCAGAAATAGACTCCACAACACGAACTTCTTCAGGAAGCTCTTTAACTTCTTCAGGTTGTTCTTCAATAGGAGTTTCCTCAACTGTAACTGTGGTTTCAGGTTGTTTGTCATCTTCTTCTACGGTTTCAATCTTGGTGACTTCTTGTTTGCCACCCTTAACCTTTTTGATAACACGGGTACGGACAACCTTCTTCTTGGGTTTACCATCTTCAGAAATAGACTCCACAACATGGACTTCTTCAGGAAGCTCTTTAACTTCTTCAGGTTGTTCTTCAATAGGAGTTTCCTCAACAGTTACTGTGGTTTCAGGTTGTTTGTCATCTTCTTCTACGGTTTCAATCTTGGTGACTTCTTGTTTGCCACCCTTAACCTTTTTGATAACACGGATACGGACAATCTTTTTCTTGGGTTTACCATCTTCAGAAATAGACTCCACAACACGAACTTCTTCAGGAAGCTCTTTAACTTCTTCAGGTTGTTCTTCAATAGGAGTTTCCTCAACAGTTACGGTGGTTTCAGGTTGTTTGTCATCTTCTTCTACGGTTTCAATCTTGGTGACTTCTTGTTTGCCACCCTTAACCTTTTTGATAACACGGGTACGGACAACCTTCTTCTTGGGTTTACCATCTTCAGAAATAGACTCCACAACATGAACTTCTTCAGGAAGCTCTTTAACATCTTCAGGTTGTTCTTCAATAGGAGTTTCCTCAACAGTAACTGTGGTTTCAGGTTGTTTGTCATCTTCTTCTACGGTTTCAATCTTGGTGACTTCTTGTTTGCCACCCTTAACCTTTTTGATAACACGGGTACGGACAACCTTCTTCTTGGGTTTACCATCTTCAGAAATAGACTCCACAACACGAACTTCTTCAGGAAGCTCTTTAACATCTTCAGATTGTTCTTCAATAGGAGTTTCCTCAACAGTTACTGTGGTTTCAGGTTGTTTGTCACCTTCTTCTACGGTTTCAATCTTGGTGACTTCATGTTTGCCACCCTTAACCTTTTTGATAATACGGGTACGGACAACCTTCTTCTTGGGTTTACCATCTTCAGAAATAGACTCAACAACACGAACTTCTTCAGGCAGCTCTTTAACTTCTTCAGGTTGTTCTTCAATAGGAGTTTCCTCAACAGTAACTGTGGTTTCAGGTTGTTTGTCATCTTCTTCTACGGTTTCAATCTTGGTGACTTCTTGTTTGCCACCCTTAACCTTTTTAATAACACGGGTACGGACAACCTTCTTCTTGGGTTTACCATCTTCAGAAATAGACTCCACAACACGAACTTCTTCAGGAAGCTCTTTAACTTCTTCAGGTTGTTCTTCAATAGGAGTTTCCTCAACTGTAACTGTGGTTTCAGGTTGTTTGTCATCTTCTTCTACGGTTTCAATCTTGGTGACTTCTTGTTTGCCACCCTTAATCTTTTTGATAACACGGGTACGGACAACCTTCTTCTTGGGTTTACCATCTTCAGAAATAGACTCCACAACACGAACTTCTTCAGGAAGCTCTTTAACTTCTTCAGGTTGTTCTTCAATAGGAGTTTCCTCAACAGTAACTGTGGTTTCAGGTTGTTTGTCATCTTCTTCTACGGTTTCTATCTTGGTGACTTCTTGTTTGCCACCCTTAACCTTTTTGATAACACGGGTACGGACAACCTTCTTCTTGGGTTTACCATCTTCAGAAATAGACTCCACAACACGAACTTCTTCAGGAAGCTCTTTAACTTCTTCAGGTTGTTCTTCAATAGGAGTTTCCTCAACTGTAACTGTGGTTTCAGGTTGTTTGTCATCTTCTTCTACGGTTTCAATCTTGGTGACTTCTTGTTTGCCACCCTTAACCTTTTTGATAACACGTGTACGCACAACCTTCTTCTTAGGTTTACCATCTTCAGAAACAGACTCCACAACACGAACTTCTTCAGGAAGCTCTTTAACTTCTTCAGGTTGTTCTTCAATAGGAGTTTCCTCAACAGTAACAGTGGTTTCAGGTTGTTTGTCATCTTCTACTACGGTTTCAATCTTGGTGACTTCTTGTTTGCCACCCTTAACCTTTTTGATAACACGTGTACGTACAACCTTCTTCTTAGGTTTACCATCTTCAGAAATAGACTCCACAACACGAACTTCTTCAGGAAGCTCTTTAACTTCTTTAGGTTGTTCTTCAATAGGAGTTTCCTCAACAGTAACAGTGGTTTCAGGTTGTTTGTCATCTTCTTCTACGGTTTCAATCTTGGTGACTTCTTGTTTGCCACCCTTAACCTTTTTGATAACACGGGTACGGACAACCTTCTTCTTGGGTTTACCATCTTCAGAAATAGACTCCACAACACGAACTTCTTCAGGAAGCTCTTTAACTTCTTCAGGTTGTTCTTCAATAGGAGTTTCCTCAACTGTAACTGTGGTTTCAGGTTGTTTGTCATCTTCTTCTACGGTTTCAATCTTGGTGACTTCTTGTTTGCCACCCTTAACCTTTTTGATAACACGTGTACGCACAACCTTCTTCTTAGGTTTACCATCTTCAGAAATAGACTCCACAACACGAACTTCTTCAGGAAACTCTTTAACTTCTTCAGGTTGTTCTTCAATAGGAGTTTCCTCAACAGTAACAGTGGTTTCAGGTTGTTTGTCATCTTCTACTACGGTTTCAATCTTGGTGACTTCTTGTTTGCCACCCTTAACCTTTTTGATAACACGTGTACGTACAACCTTCTTCTTAGGTTTACCATCTTCAGAAATAGACTCCACAACACGAACTTCTTCAGGAAGCTCTTTAACTTCTTCAGGTTGTTCTTCAATAGGAGTTTCCTCAACAGTAACAGTGGTTTCAGGTTGTTTGTCATCTTCTTCTACGGTTTCAATCTTGGTGACTTCTTGTTTGCCACCCTTAACCTTTTTGATAACACGGGTACGGACAACCTTCTTCTTGGGTTTACCATCTTCAGAAATAGACTCCACAACACGAACTTCTTCAGGAAGCTCTTTAACTTCTTCAGGTTGTTCTTCAATAGGAGTTTCCTCAACTGTAACTGTGGTTTCAGGTTGTTTGTCATCTTCTTCTACGGTTTCAATCTTGGTGACTTCTTGTTTGCCACCCTTAACCTTTTTGATAACACGTGTACGGACAACCTTCTTCTTAGGTTTACCATCTTCAGAAATAGACTCCACAACACGGACTTCTTCAGGAAGCTCTTTAACTTCTTCAGGTTGTTCTTCAATAGCAGTTTCCTCAACAGTAACTGTGGTTTCAGGTTGTTTGTCATCTTCTTCTACGGTTTCAATCTTGGTGACTTCTTGTTTGCCACCCTTAACCTTTTTGATAACACGGGTACGGACAACCTTCTTCTTGGGTTTACCATCTTCAGAAATAGACTCCACAACACGAACTTCTTCAGGAAGCTCTTTAACTTCTTCAGGTTGTTCTTCAATAGGAGTTTCCTCAACTGTAACTGTGGTTTCAGGTTGTTTGTCATCTTCTTCTACGGTTTCAATCTTGGTGACTTCTTGTTTGCCACCCTTAACCTTTTTGATAACACGTGTACGCACAACCTTCTTCTTAGGTTTACCATCTTCAGAAATAGACTCCACAACACGAACTTCTTCAGGAAGCTCTTTAACTTCTTCAGGTTGTTCTTCAATAGGAGTTTCCTCAACAGTAACAGTGGTTTCAGCTTGTTTGTCATCTTCTACTACGGTTTCAATCTTGGTGACTTCTTGTTTGCCACCCTTAACCTTTTTGATAACACGTGTACGTACAACCTTCTTCTTAGGTTTACCATCTTCAGAAATAGACTCCACAACACGAACTTCTTCAGGAAGCTCTTTAACTTCTTCAGGTTGTTCTTCAATAGGAGTTTCCTCAACAGTAACAGTGGTTTCAGGTTGTTTGTCATCTTCTTCTACGGTTTCAATCTTGGTGACTTCTTGTTTGCCACCCTTAACCTTTTTGATAACACGGGTACGGACAACCTTCTTCTTGGGTTTACCATCTTCAGAAATAGACTCCACAACACGAACTTCTTCAGGAAGCTCTTTAACTTCTTCAGGTTGTTCTTCAATAGGAGTTTCCTCAACAGTAACAGTGGTTTCAGGTTGTTTGTCATCTTCTTCAACGGTTTCAATCTTGGTGACTTCTTGTTTTCCACCCTTAACCTTTTTGATAACACGGGTACGGACAACCTTCTTCTTAGGTTTACCATCTTCAGAAATAGACTCCACAACACGAACTTCTTCAGGAAGCTCTTTAACTTCTTCAGGTTGTTCTTCAATAGGAGTTTCCTCAACAGTAACTGTGGTTTCAGGTTGTTTGTCATCTTCTTCTACGGTTTCAATCTTGGTGACTTCTTGTTTGCCACCCTTAACCTTTTTGATAACACGGGTACGGACAACCTTCTTCTTGGGTTTACCATCTTCAGAAATAGACTCCACAACACGAACTTCTTCAGGAAGCTCTTTAACTTCTTCAGGTTGTTCTTCAATAGGAGTTTCCTCAACAGTAACTGTGGTTTCAGGTTGTTTGTCATCTTCTTCTACGGTTTCAATCTTGGTGACTTCTTGTTTGCCACCCTTAACCTTTTTGATAACACGGGTACGGACAACCTTCTTCTTGGGTTTACCATCTTCAGAAATAGACTCCACAACACGAACTTCTTCAGGAAGCTCTTTAACTTCTTCAGGTTGTTCTTCAATAGGAGTTTCCTCAACAGTAACTGTGGTTTCAGGTTGTTTGTCATCTTCTTCTACGGTTTCAATCTTTGTGACTTCTTGTTTGCCACCCTTAACCTTTTTGATAACACGGGTACGGACAACCTTCTTCTTGGGCTTACCATCCTCAGAAATAGACTCCACAACACGAACTTCTTCAGGAAGCTCTTTAACTTCTTCAGGTTGTTCTTCAATAGGAGTTTCCTCAACTGTAACAGTGGTTTCAGGTTGTTTGTCATCTTCTTCTACGGTTTCAATCTTGGTGACTTCTTGTTTGCCACCCTTAACCTTTTTGATAACACGGGTACGGACAACCTTCTTCTTGGGTTTACCATCTTTAGAAATAGACTCCACAACACGAACTTCTTCTGGAAGTTCTCTGATTTCTTCGGGTTGTTCTTCAATAGGAGTTTCCTCAACAGTAACTGTAGTTTCAGGTTGTTTGTCATCTTCTTCAACTGTTTCGATCTTGGTGACTTCTTGTTTGCCACCCTTAACCTTTTTGATAACACGGGTACGGACAACCTTCTTCTTGGGTTTACCATCTTCAGAAATAGACTCCACAATACGAACTTCTTCAGGAAGCTCTTTAACTTCTTCAGGTTGTTCTTCAATAGGAGTTTCCTCAACAGTAACTGTGGTTTCAGGTTGTTTGTCATCTTCTTCTACGGTTTCAATCTTGGTGACTTCTTGTTTGCCACCCTTAACCTTTTTGATAACACGGGTACGGACAACCTTCTTCTTGGGCTTACCATCCTCAGAAATAGAGTCCACAACACGAACTTCTTCAGGAAGCTCTTTAACTTCTTCAGGTTGTTCTTCAATAGGAGTTTCCTCAACTGTAACTGTGGTTTCAGGTTGTTTGTCATCTTCTTCTACGGTTTCAATCTTGGTGACTTCTTGTTTGCCACCCTTAACCTTTTTAATAACACGGGTACGGACAACCTTCTTCTTGGGTTTACCATCTTTAGAAATAGACTCCACAACACGAACTTCTTCTGGAAGTTCTCTGATTTCTTCGGGTTGTTCTTCAATAGGAGTTTCCTCAACAGTAACTGTAGTTTCAGGTTGTTTGTCATCTTCTTCAACTGTTTCGATCTTGGTGACTTCTTGTTTGCCACCCTTAACCTTTTTGATAACACGGGTACGGACAACCTTCTTCTTGGGTTTACCATCTTCAGAAATAGACTCCACGACACGGACTTCTTCTGGAAGCTCTTTGATTTCTTCAGGTTGTTCTTCAACAGGAGTTTCCTCAACAGTTACTGTGGTTTCAGGTTGTTTGTCATCTTCTTCTACGGTTTCAATCTTGGTGACTTCTTGTTTGCCACCCTTAACCTTTTTGATAACACGGGTACGGACAACCTTCTTCTTGGGCTTACCATCCTCAGAAATAGACTCCACAACACGAACTTCTTCAGGAAGCTCTTTAACATCTTCAGGTTGTTCTTCAATAGGAGTTTCTTCAACTGTAACTGTGGTTTCAGGTTGTTTCTCATCTTCTTCTACGGTTTCAATCTTGGTGACTTCTTGTTTGCCACCCTTAACCTTTTTGATAACACGGGTACGGACAACCTTCTTCTTGGGTTTACCATCTTTAGAAATAGACTCCACAACACGAACTTCTTCTGGAAGTTCTTTAACTTCTTCAGGTTGTTCTTCAATAGGAGTTTCCTCAACAGTAACTGTGGTTTCAGGTTGTTTGTCATCTTCTTCTACGGTTTCAATCTTGGTGACTTCTTGTTTGCCAGCCTTAACCTTTTTGATAACACGGGTACGGACAACCTTCTTCTTGGGTTTACCATCTTCAGAAATAGACTCCACAACACGAACTTCTTCAGGAAGCTCTTTAACTTCTTCAGGTTGTTCTTCAATAGGAGTTTCCTCAACTGTAACTGTGGTTTCAGGTTGTTTGTCATCTTCTTCTACGGTTTCAATCTTGGTGACTTCTTGTTTGCCACCCTTAACCTTTTTGATAACACGGGTACGGACAACCTTCTTCTTGGGTTTACCATCTTTAGAAATAGACTCCACAACACGAACTTCTTCTGGAAGTTCTCTGATTTCTTCGGGTTGTTCTTCAATAGGAGTTTCCTCAACAGTAACTGTAGTTTCAGGTTGTTTGTCATCTTCTTCAACTGTTTCGATCTTGGTGACTTCTTGTTTGCCACCCTTAACCTTTTTGATAACACGGGTACGGACAACCTTCTTCTTGGGTTTACCATCTTCAGAAATAGACTCCACGACACGGACTTCTTCTGGAAGCTCTTTGATTTCTTCAGGTTGTTCTTCAACAGGAGTTTCCTCAACAGTTACTGTGGTTTCAGGTTGTTTGTCATCTTCTTCTACGGTTTCAATCTTGGTGACTTCTTGTTTGCCACCCTTAACCTTTTTGATAACACGGGTACGGACAACCTTCTTCTTGGGCTTACCATCCTCAGAAATAGACTCCACAACACGAACTTCTTCAGGAAGCTCTTTAACATCTTCAGGTTGTTCTTCAATAGGAGTTTCTTCAACTGTAACTGTGGTTTCAGGTTGTTTGTCATCTTCTTCTACGGTTTCAATCTTGGTGACTTCTTGTTTGCCACCCTTAACCTTTTTGATAACACGGGTACGGACAACCTTCTTCTTGGGCTTACCATCCTCAGAAATAGACTCCACAACACGAACTTCTTCAGGAAGCTCTTTAACATCTTCAGGTTGTTCTTCAATAGGAGTTTCTTCAACTGTAACTGTGGTTTCAGGTTGTTTGTCATCTTCTTCTACGGTTTCAATCTTGGTGACTTCTTGTTTGCCACCCTTAACCTTTTTGATAACACGGGTACGGACAACCTTCTTCTTGGGTTTACCATCTTTAGAAATAGACTCCACAACACGAACTTCTTCTGGAAGTTCTCTGATTTCTTCGGGTTGTTCTTCAATAGGAGTTTCCTCAACAGTAACTGTAGTTTCAGGTTGTTTGTCATCTTCTTCAACTGTTTCGATCTTGGTGACTTCTTGTTTGCCACCCTTAACCTTTTTGATAACACGGGTACGGACAACCTTCTTCTTGGGTTTACCATCTTCAGAAATAGACTCCACAATACGAACTTCTTCAGGAAGCTCTTTAACTTCTTCAGGTTGTTCTTCAATAGAAGTTTCCTCAACAGTAACTGTGGTTTCAGGTTGTTTGTCATCTTCTTCTACGGTTTCAATCTTGGTGACTTCTTGTTTGCCACCCTTAACCTTTTTGATAACACGGGTACGGACAACCTTCTTCTTGGGTTTACCATCTTCAGAAATAGACTCCACAACACGAACTTCTTCAGGAAGCTCTTTAACTTCTTCAGGTTGTTCTTCAATAGGAGTTTCCTCAACAGTAACAGTGGTTTCTGGTTGTTTGTCATCTTCTTCTACGGTTTCAATCTTGGTGACTTCTTGTTTGCCACCCTTAACCTTTTTGATAACACGGGTACGCACAACCTTCTTCTTGGGTTTACCATCTTCAGAAATAGACTCCACAATACGAACTTCTTCAGGAAGCTCTTTAACTTCTTCAGGTTGTTCTTCAATAGGAGTTTCCTCAACAGTAACTGTGGTTTCAGGTTGTTTGTCATCTTCTTCTACGGTTTCTATCTTGGTGACTTCTTGTTTGCCACCCTTAACCTTTTTGATAACACGGGTACGGACAACCTTCTTCTTGGGCTTACCATCTTCAGAAATAGACTCCACAACACGAACTTCTTCAGGAAGCTCTTTAACTTCTTCAGGTTGTTCTTCAATAGGAGTTTCCTCAACTGTAACTGTGGTTTCAGGTTGTTTGTCATCTTCTTCTACGGTTTCAATCTTGGTGACTTCTTGTTTGCCACCCTTAACCTTTTTGATAACACGGGTACGGACAACCTTCTTCTTGGGTTTACCATCTTCAGAAATAGACTCCACAACACGAACTTCTTCAGGAAGCTCTTTAACTTCTTCAGGTTGTTCTTCAATAGGAGTTTCCTCAACAGTTACTGTGGTTTCAGGTTGTTTGTCATCTTCTTCTACGGTTTCAATCTTGGTGACTTCTTGTTTGCCACCCTTAACCTTTTTGATAACACGGGTACGGACAACCTTCTTCTTGGGTTTACCATCTTCAGAAATAGACTCCACAATACGAACTTCTTCAGGAAGCTCTTTAACTTCTTCAGGTTGTTCTTCAATAGGAGTTTCCTCAACAGTAACTGTGGTTTCAGGTTGTTTGTCATCTTCTTCTACGGTTTCAATCTTGGTGACTTCTTGTTTGCCACCCTTAACCTTTTTGATAACACGGGTACGGACAACCTTCTTCTTGGGCTTACCATCTTCAGAAATAGACTCCACAACACGAACTTCTTCAGGAAGCTCTTTAACTTCTTCAGGTTGTTCTTCAATAGGAGTTTCCTCAACTGTAACTGTGGTTTCAGGTTGTTTGTCATCTTCTTCTACGGTTTCAATCTTGGTGACTTCTTGTTTGCCACCCTTAACCTTTTTGATAACACGGGTACGGACAACCTTCTTCTTGGGTTTACCATCTTCAGAAATAGACTCCACAACACGAACTTCTTCAGGAAGCTCTTTAACTTCTTCAGGTTGTTCTTCAATAGGAGTTTCCTCAACAGTTACTGTGGTTTCAGGTTGTTTGTCATCTTCTTCTACGGTTTCAATCTTGGTGACTTCTTGTTTGCCACCCTTAACCTTTTTGATAACACGGGTACGGACAACCTTCTTCTTGGGTTTACCATCTTCAGAAATAGACTCCACAATACGAACTTCTTCAGGAAGCTCTTTAACTTCTTCAGGTTGTTCTTCAATAGGAGTTTCCTCAACAGTAACTGTGGTTTCAGGTTGTTTGTCATCTTCTTCTACGGTTTCTATCTTGGTGACTTCTTGTTTGCCACCCTTAACCTTTTTGATAACACGGGTACGGACAACCTTCTTCTTGGGTTTACCATCTTCAGAAATAGACTCCACAACACGAACTTCTTCAGGAAGTTCTCTGACTTCTTCAGGTTTGTCGTCAATTGGAGTTTCTTCGACAGTAACTGTAGTTTCAGGTTGTTTGTCATCTTCTTCAACTGTTTCGATCTTGGTGACCTCTTGTTTATTACCCTTGACCTTCTTGATGACGCGTGTGCGGATCTTCTTTTTCTTGAGCTTGCCGTCTTCTGAAATTGTCTCAATTACTTTAACTTCTTCAGGAAGTTCTTTGACTTCTTCAGGTTGTTCATCGATTGGAGTTTCTTCGACAGTAACTGTGGTTTCAGGTTGTTTGTCATCTTCTTCAACTGTTTCGATCTTGGTGACCTCTTGTTTATTACCCTTGACCTTCTTGATGACGCGTGTGCGGATCTTCTTTTTCTTGAGCTTGCCGTCTTCTGAAATTGTCTCAATTACTTTAACTTCTTCAGGAAGTTCTTTGACTTCTTCAGGTTTGTCGTCAATTGGAGTTTCTTCGACAGTAACTGTAGTTTCAGGTTGTTTGTCATCTTCTTCAACTGTTTCGATCTTGGTGACCTCTTGTTTATTACCCTTGACCTTCTTGATAACGCGTGTGCGGATCTTCTTTTTCTTGAGCTTTCCGTCTTCTGAAATTGTCTCAATTACTTTTACTTCTTCAGGAAGTTCTTTGACTTCTTCAGGTAGTTCATCGATTGGAGTTTCTTCGACAGTAACTGTAGTTTCAGGTTGTTTGTCGTCCTCTTCGACTGTTTCGATCTTGGTGACCTCTTGTTTATTGCCCTTGACCTTCTTGATAACGCGTGTGCGGATCTTCTTTTTCTTGAGCTTGCCGTCTTCTGAAATTGTCTCAATTACTTTTACTTCTTCAGGAAGTTCTTTGACTTCTTCAGGTTGTTCTTCGATTGGAGTTTCTTCGACGGTAACAGTAGTTTCAGGTTGTTTGTCATCTTCTTCAACTGTTTCGATCTTGGTGACCTCTTGCTTATTACCCTTGACCTTCTTGATAACGCGTGTGCGGATCTTCTTTTTCTTTAGTTTACCGTCATTGGAAATTATTTCTACCTCGCGAATTTCTTCAGGCATTTCTGTAATTTGTTGTGATGTTTCGTGTGTATCTGTGTGTTCTGGTGTGTGAATTGTTTGTGTGGTATCTGTATAATAGAATGTTATGTATGTTAGTTATTGTGCTTGTAGTAGTTTTGTAAGTGTTTGTGTTTGTTCTATTAATCGTGTATAATGTGTTTTTTATTGTGGGGTTTCGAATGGGGCCTTGACAAGTACTACGCCATGTACTATAAATAATAAGGATATAGTAAGTGTACTTACCGGATGTATATGTTACCGTATATGTTTTATGTTTTTCTTGGTCATCGAGTGACTCTGTAATTTCTGTGTGGATTGTGGATGATGTGGGTGTAATTGTCTCGGCAGTTTGAGTATCTGTAAATTCATCAACAACATTATTATCGGTGACTATGTGTTTTTGGGGTTTTGGTTTTTCATTTTGTTTTTGCATTTGGGGAGTGAATGGTGTTGCAATGTTGGCTTTATCCAATTTCGTCTGAGTAACCTGTTTGGTTTCAGTAATTTGGGTATCAGGTGTAGGTGTAGATGGTAGTGCTTGTTCACTTTCGAGAACTAAGTGCGCAACTTGTTCTTGGGTTATTTTTGTGTGTATATTGATATGAGCTTTTTGTGTAGGGAGCTCCTTAGTTTGATGTATATCGGTTAAAGTATCTGTTGGAGCATGTATGGTGTTGAGAGCAGTTTTAAGTTCATTAAGAGCAAGAGTGGGTAGAACGTTATCACGTTCGGGTTGGTGTGGGGTTATGGGTTTTGTGTGCTCGTATGTGTTTGTGGTGCTTCCGTGATATGCATGTTGTGGCTGTGAAGAGGGAGTGGCCTCAGTGGCGTGTTCAGTGGTTTTTATTTGTAATGGCTGAGTGTCTTCGCTGGGAACTACTTGAGTTTCATCAATATACATACTTTGTGTTTGTAATTCTGTAAACGGTTTGAGAGATATGGGCTCCTTCCATTCGAACTCACCAACTATTGTGGAAGTTTGCGATTCCGTGCTAGTAGATGTAACCATAGCGTCTGATAAACCTACATTGGCTTTTTGTTGCGTTTGATCTTTCTCTGGTATCTTTTTGAGTGTTTCAAATGGCGTAACTGTACTAATCATAAGTTTGTCCGAGTGTTCCTGTGAGTGAACTGGCTGTATTTGTTCAGATATTTGCAAAATATCCAATTTGGAAACATCCGTTTGGGTTAGAACTTCTTCAACTGTAGAGGCCTTAAAGTCAGGCAGTACGAGTGATGTTTTACTATCCTGGAAAGTAGGTTTAAAGTCTCCGCTTTGCTCTCCAATATTTTCGTATGGCTGTATGATATGAGATTGTACGGTTTTAGTTTCCCTCTCGATGAGAATCGGTTGTGTTTTTTCGTACTCCTCCAATTTAGTGCTAAACGTATTAGGCTCTTCATAGGCAGTGGTGGATTGGACCAATTGAACTTGAAGATTTGGAGTATCTTTAACAACAGTTGCATGTTGCTCTGCCCGTTTGGTTAATTCATATGTTTCGGTTATGCTTGAAAGACCCAAAGTTTCTTCTGCTAATACGGCTTTCAAATTATCTTGTACTATATTAGCATTTTCGGGCTTCAGAGATAATGCTTCAATTTCAGCTTCTTTTAAATAAACTGGTTCATCTTGAATCTGTTTAATCTCTTGGGTACTGCTGGCCATTGATACTGTAGCCAATTGCTTATTGAACTCGGGCGTATCTTTAAGAGGTGTAGTTCCTTCACAAGTAATTACTTCAGTTATTAGCTTTTCGTTAACTTCTTCTTTGGTGGTGGGTTGTATAACTTGAGTCTGTATTGGAGTTTGAGTAAGAATATTTGTTTCCTTTTCTAAGATAGTAGTGGTCAAAATAGTTTTAGCATTACTGGTCAGTTCGCTAACACTTTCCATGGCTTTGTGCTGCGTTAATGGCAAACTTTCAAAACTATCCGCATTTTCAGTTGTAGTAACTTGGGATACTTGCACTTGCCGCTGTGAGCCTTGGAGCGTGGATTTGGCTTGATATTTGTCTTGTGGTAGGCAAGTAAGATCGGCTTCGCTTTGCATTACTGTTTGGAACTGCAGTAAGTGTGACTGCTTTGTCGTATCATCAGTGAATGTTTTCGCTGTTGTCGTTAGAGGCTGTTCCATACTTAGCTCTGGGGTTTCTTCATAGGCTGTTGGCTTTGTTGTTATCATTTCTCTTAGAGTGCCCTCAACAAATGATTTGGCTGTTTCTGTATGTGGCTTAAAATCCCGTATATCTTCTTCTTTCTGCAGTACAGAGTTCATGGTTTCAACTTGTGCCGGCATAAAACGTTCGTCCACAGCAATGTTAATCTGTATCAAAGGTTTTTGCTCATACTCCAGTGTTTTAGACTCTTCGATTGCTTGTATTTCCGTTACGGTTAGCTCCTTGTTGGAGTCTTGCATTTTGAAGTCGGCTTTTGTCAAGATGGGTTGAGAATATTCAAGCGCTGCTGTTAACTCTTGGGGTTTAGTTTCTTCTATGAGAGGTAATCTATGCTCCTGTGATGTTGCAACCGTAGGAATTTCTGTTAACTCAGGCTTAGTGGGGGCTATAATGCCCTCGAATTCGGCAGTTTGCTGTGTTTCAACAATCACTCCTTGATTGCCTACATGATCTACTTGAGCAGTAACCGGTTTTATTTGCTTCTCCGGCAGAGTCTCAGTGACACTGTCTAAGAGCAGTGATTTGTCGGTGGTACCAACAATCAGAGCTTTTTCATCAGCAATTGATTTGGCTGTATGTGAGTTTGCCTCAAACTCTTTTAGATCACCTGTACTTTCCATTAAGCCTTGTGTTCTACGCACTGGCAAATTATGTGTATCAGTTAAAGCGTTCTTAGCCTGTCTCGGTGCTTCCGTAACATCTCCCAGCTGTTGTTCGTGTTCAAAAATCATTGCAGCGTTTTCGACGACCGCATATTTATTAGTTTCCTGTAATATTTCCTTGGGACGTTCCTCCATTTGTGGCAATTTTACATCTCCATCTTCAAAATTCTCCAGTATTAACGTTTCTGAGGTTAGGGTTTCGTTCAAGAGATTTTGTATTGGTTTGATTGTATGGGAAGTGGAGTCGAACTCTTTTAGTTCTGTTACTGTATCCTGTTGTTGAACTCCCTCTGTTAGCGGTACCTTTAGGGCGATGTCATGTGTTGAAGTTTGGGCCAAATCGGTAGTAAACGGTTTCGTCTTAAAATCTTGAGAGGCCTCTAGTAACTGCTCTTTATGTGTGAGAGCAATTTGTGGTTGTGCAGTAATATTTATCTGAGCTTCTTGTGTTTTATTTAAATCTGCAATATCCAGCGATTGTTCGTTTTCATAGACGCTTATATCTTGTACTGAAAGTTCTCTTAAGTTTTCGGTTTCCTTGATTTGAACTTGAGCTTCCAGAGATACAATTCCCTGAAATTTGTTGGAAGTTTCATAAAATTCCTCTTCTTTAATGAGGGGAGCCTTGAATAGATCATCACTTAACTTGGTATCGGCTAAAAATTCTGTCGGCTTGCGGAATTCGGCGCTTGTGGTTTCTTTTTCTGTGGCCGTTACCATTTCAATGTTAACTGCTTTGCTTTCGACTACTGTAATATTTGTAAGTTGACTGGCACTTAGCGATTGTGAGTCACATTCATCTATTGAATCCATGCCCTCTATGAGAGAGGAAAGGGCGGTGGTGATACCTTCAGCTATATTGTAATGACCATGTTGAGTTTTCACATCTGCTACTGCAAAATCATCCGAATGCTCAATTGTTTGTTCGGTAAAGGTTTGGGCAATATTAAGTTGATTTGTGGATGACATAGTCACTTCCTTGCTAGAAGGTTTCTCATCTGCTGGTAGAATGCTTTCTCTTTCGTGTATTTGAGTAATTGAAATTTCTAGTGGTTGCACTAGTTCCATTTCGGTTTGAGTACGTTGTACGTCTGGCGTTTGAATGTCTTTCAGAGCGCCAGTTAAATCTAGCAGCATCGGTGAGGATATTTCAGAAGCATGATGTGGTACATAGTTGGTGGTGGGAGCAATTTTAGCGGACTCAATTTTAATATCGCTGTCTGTTGACGTTTCTAAAATAACAATCTCTCTTGTTTCTAAAGATTTCAGTTTAAGCTCGTCTTGTTGCACGATTGCTTGGTGAACGGATGGTTTATCAGGTTGAGGCTGTTCCTTGAAGTTTTCTGTAATATTCACTTCATATATTTCCAGATTATTTAAATTTGTCATAAACTGCGACTTGAGGTTTAATAATTCGGTCTTGGCAGCCGGCATAAATTCATGGGTATCCATTAATGTAGTATCTGTAGTGAGAGTAGCCAGATTAGCATCGATGTTGGTGGTGGCCTGCATTGCTTTAGGTTGAAATTCTTGTAGGGGTTTAGTGTTTGCCTGAGTTTCGTTTAGGTCCACAACAGGAGCTTTCAATTCTGTTACGTTGCTTAGTTTGTGAGCGATTTGCATTTCCGGCTTTTCCAAAGGCTTTATTTCCTGTTCGCTTTCTATAGTTTGTTGGCTAAAGATTGTAATGGCATTAGGCTGTTCTGTTAGACTTGTCTTAGCTGCAGCTATTGTCTGGGGTTCTCTTAGTTCTAATAAGTCTTCCTTATCTTGGACTTGGACATGCGAAACAGTTGCCACTGTGGCAGAAGTATCTATGTGCGATTTAACTTGTTCTGTGGCGGGCAATTTGAAATCATTTTCCAAAAGACTTTCATATAATTGGTCCTGCATAGTTTCACCAATTGTATTGCCATTGGTCATTGATGTCTTACCTTTTTGTGGAGCTATAATTTCCTTTGGTTTCAGTTCATCGGCATGCTCTGTTGTTTCGGCTATTGAAACTTCATTGGTAGGCAGATGTCTCAATTCTTTGTGTAATTGTGCCTGGTTAGTGGCTATTTCTGGCACTTGTAAATCGATTGGCTTAGCCTCATCAATGAATTCCTCAAATCCAGTTAGATGCTTTTGTTCATCTACTGTTATAGATGCCTCCTTTCTTATCTCCATATATGAAGATTTATATTCCTCCAAAGGACTTTGTAAGTCCGGCTGAGTAGCCTGTACACTTTCGAGTAAGACAAGTTTATCAGTAGCTTTAGCTGAAGGCTCTGGCTTAGCAGCTGGCATTTCTGTGACCATTTCATTTGTTTTAGGCTCCATAATCTCTAAGGAACTGCTTACATCTTTGACAGATTTTAAGGCCTTTGCCGGCAGCGGTGATGGTAGTTTTTCTAAAACTTGTTCTTTTTCTTGGCTAACAACTTCATTCGCCTGCAAAGACTTGTGGGCGACATAGGTGATTTCTGGTTTGTCTTGAGTTGGCTTTTTGGATTTCTTCCAGTCTTTGGTGGTGTCATGGGTCAAGACTTCCTCTACTGCAACAGAGGTTTCTGAGGGAACTATCACCTGACTAACTTCCAAGGATTTTGGTTTTTCGATGGTTAACTCCTTTTCTAGAGCCTCTGTACTAAACACTTGCTCTACTACGATACTACTTTCAGATACAATTTCAGTTTTCACCTGTTCACCTTTTACCTTGGGCTTCTTATCAACCAGCTTGTCAATTGATTCGGAGACTATGACATGTGAATGCTTAAGAGCTTGTAAAGGTTCTAATTCCGGAACAGCATGTTGTTCGCCCTTAACCAAAGGTAATTCTTCTGCAGCACTCTCTTCTATCAAGGGTTTTTCCACCACTAGCGGTTTGTGTTTCTTCAAGTCCTGCTTAGAAGTGGCCTTTGCCGATTTCGGTTGCTCGTCAGCCATTTCTTGGGAAGTTTGTTCGGTAACTATCTCCTCAGTACTGGGAACTTTTAGCTCTACACCTTCAACCGTCTCACTCACACTCACTGTGGATTCCTTAACTAGCATAGCTGGTTTTTCCACTTCCATTACCTGATCATTTTCCTGAACTACAACACTTTGCTGCAGTATGTATTTCTCTTGGGCCAATTGAGGTTTAGGTTTCTCCACAGGTGCCATCAGGGGCAATTCTGTGGTCGCTATTGTCTCCACTGTATCTTGGGGGAAAGATTGCAGTGGCAATGTTTCAAATGTTGGTGTTAACATTTTTTCAATGTTTTCATCCACAATTGTTTGCACGTCTTCCTCTGAAGCCGTTTGTGTTTTTATACGTTTCAATTTGTGTATAACAATGGTTTCTTCCTGTTTCTGCTCATATTGTTCTACAATTTGCTCCTGTTCTTGTTCTTGTTCTTTTTCAATTTCCTGTTCTAGTTTATGTTTTGGTTTTTTCAGCTTTTTGGATTTTTTATCCTTTTTCGTGATTGTTTCAAACTGTTGTTCTTGTTCTGTTTTCTGAATGTATTGTATTTCCTGTTCTCTGTATTGTTCATGTTGTTGTTCTTGTTCAACTTGTATTTGTTGTTGTTGTTGTACTATTAATTGTTCTTGTTGTTGGTGATGTTCCACAATTTTTGTTGTAGTAGTAGCTGTTGTTTCTGTGAATTGTGATTTGTAAGTAATTAAAACTATAGTTTGCTGTACACGCAATATTGTTGTACACTACATATTTTTTTTGTTTAGGTTAAAATGGACGTTTAGATTTATTTTGTTTGTTTTTTATTTTATTATTTATATTGTTTGGTATTTTTTTTTTGCGTTTGTTTAGTACTATACAGCAATATCTGTTAGTTAATTAGTTTAATTTGATATTTTGTTTGTTTAGTTTTTGTGTTTTAGTTCCAGTAAATAGTTAAGTGTTAGTGTTATAGAGAATGTAACGAAGAGGTTTTTACAACAGACAAACAGATTCTTATTGATGTTTTGGGAATACAGTTTTTGACGACAAATTACAAAATTTGTGGAAATTTTTTATTTAGAAACGTTTGCAAGATCTGAAAGAGGTTATTTTAAATGCACAAAATGGTCAATTGGTTACTTTGCACATCCCTGGTAATCCAGCAGAGAGTTAATTCACTTTTTAATGTCCATAAGTAATCTAGAGAGTAGTCTGTTTAAATATGTTTTATATTGCAGTTTAGCTTAACAAAAGAATTCTATTACACATCCCAGGTAATCAGATAATCAGTTCTCACTTTAGTGGCCCTAAGTAAACTACAGCGTAGTCAGTTTAAATTGGTATTATATTTAATTTTAGAAGAAATATATTGTAGAGCTTATATTTAGACTAACTCTTAGTACCCGGCGTTGCAAGAGTTTTAATTTTCTTTCATTATGCGCAAAACAAAGGCAATTGGTTACTTTACATCTCCCAGGTAATCTAGCATAGAGTCAGTTCTTACTATAGTATCCCTAAGTAATCTAGATTGTAGTCTGTTTAAATATGTTTTATATTGCAGTTTAGCTTAACAAAATAATTCTATTACACATCCCAGGTAATCAGATAATCAGTTCTCACTTTAGTGGCCCTAAGTAAACTACAGTGTAGTCAGTTTAAATTGGTATTATATTTAATTTTAGAAGAAATATATTGTAGAGCTTATTTTTAGACTAACTTTTTGTAGCCGGCGTTGCAAGAGTTTTAATTTTCTTTCATTATGAGCAAAAATAAGGCAATTGGTTACATTACACCCTCCAGATAATCTAGCTTAGAGTCAGTTCGCACTTTAGTGTCCCTAAGTAATCTAGAGAGTAGTTACTTCAAACTCGTTTAGATTTTACTTCATTTATGAGTGCATTCGAGAAGAAATGTATGACAGAGTTTCTAGCAATATATGCTTTTTGATCTCGGTACTGAAAAGGATTACTTTTATCCATATTTTAGTAATATCTTCAATATATACATATTTCCTATGATGGAATCTATCCTTTAGGGGTCAATTAAATAGCTTTCTGACTAGCATTTATTAAAGCAAGTAAGATAGCTATATACCCTTCACTAAATTATACTTTAAAATAAAAATTTTAAATTTTTAATTTTTTTTTCAAAATTTCAAAATTTTTTTTTAAAAAATTCGGGATAATTTTTTTTTATGATTTTGACCCATTGTAGGTCCGACTTAATTTGCATTATATACGCCATTACAATGGTCTTTAAAATATCTATTATTGGATATCCTTATTGTCTATATTACTGATTTAGTTATCCAGATATAGATAAAAACAATTATTTTTTTTATATTACCATTCACCGAATTACTAAAATAAAAATTTTAAATATTTTTAGGTAAACAGAATTTAATAATTTTTTTTTCAAAATTTTTAAAAAAAACTTTTTTTTACATTTTTTTTAATTTTTATACGCTTCACCTTCGTGTGAAGGGTATATAGAAGATTGTCATACCGTTTGTAATTTCCACAATTTAATTTTCCGATCCTATAAAGTATATATATTCTGGATCCTTATAGATAGCGAAGTCGCTTAAGCCATGTCCGACTGTCAAGTTTCCGAAGCCCCCAAATATCTTAAATACACGATTCATACATCAATATCTCTGGAATTTTTCGGTTAAAATTTAAAATTTAAAAAAAAAATTTAAAATTTATAAAAAAAAATTTGAAAAAAAGAATTCGAAAAATTTTTTTTCCCAAAAAAATTAAAAAAACAACATTGGAAAAAACATTTTTGTTTACCTAAAAAAATTAAAAATTTTTATTTTGAAGTATAATTTGGGCTTTCTTAATTTCTAATTATATTTCAGAAATTTCCAATTGTATTTCAGAATTTTCCAATTACATTTCTGAAATTTTCATTTGTATTTCAGAAAATTCTAATAGCAATATGTACCTCTGAAATACAAATAGAAATTTCTGAACAATTGGAAAATTCTGAAATAAAATTAGAAACTTTTTAAGTATAAATTAAAAATTGTGAAATATAATTTCTAAAATACAATTGGAAATTTCTGAAATTCAATTGGAAACTTCTAAAATACAATTGGAAATTTCTGAAATTCAATTGGAAACTTCTGAAATACAATTGTAAATGGTGTAGTTAAGTAGCTAGTAGTGTAATTATGGACATAGTCCAACCTGTTTGTCATTGTCAAACGTTGACTATTAAGATCTTTAAATTATATTGAATAACATTTATTTTGCACTACGGAGAGGACGTGAACGAAATTTCTAATTTCTAACTCTTTCAATTACCTTGCAAACATTTCTAAATACATATTCAATAGGTGTGTAATACTTATTATCTAAATGATTTATTTGCTATTTTTTTTTGCAAACTTACCTCCTTCTCGTGTATGGCAGTATATTTGTACAGTGGAATCCATTAGTTTAACTTTAGTTTTAAGTTTAATTTAACAGGCAGTGGCTTTTATAACAGGCATTAGAGCAGCTTTGGGATAGAATTTGTGCTTTGGTGTTGCTTATAAAACTCCTGGCTGGCTTATATTTAAAAAAAAGTGTCTTGCAAGTGTTTAAGTGTTAAAAAATATGATAAAAGTTCGAAAGTAGAAGCTTATATGACAACAGAATATTTAGGCGGTAAAGCAGTTAGAAACTGGCAGCAGCTTTAAGTAGAATTTATAAGAATTATTAATGATTAGTAAGTAGCTCAAGTATCAGTAGTTGTTACGTGGAAGAGTCCTGGAACGAGTTAAACGTTATCAATAGTATTAAAGAGAAACATTTGGTAGTGTGACAGGGCGTTGTTGTGTTTATAATGTACTGTAATTTAGCTAAATGAAAGAAAATTAATTCAAGAAATGCCAATTTTAAAAAGAGAGATTTGCTAATGCATATTGAAAACCTATTTCCTGTTATTGTGAATGTTTTAAACACAATTAATACGTTTCTTTTAAGTAGAGAGCATTTCGAAAAGAGTTTGCTTGGCAGTTTATTTGTTGTTGTAAGAGAAAGTTATTATGTGAATGATTGGAAAATTTCGAAAAGTATTTTAATGTTTTCAGTTATTGTGAATAATACAATCACAATAAACTAATTTCTCTTAAAGCATAAAGTATTTCGAAAATATATAAATTGGAAAGTTATTTGTTATTGTAAAAAAAGTGACTTGAAAATTTCGAATGGTAATTTGGAGTTTTCTGTTATTTTGAATTATGTTTTCTGTTATTGTGAATGTTATAATCACAATAAACAAATTTCTCTTACATAGAGATTATTTCGAAACGAGATTGTATGAAAGTTTATTTAATGATTTCAGAATTTCGAATGGTATTTAGAGTCAAAAAATTCGTTTCTCAGTTTTTATCTGTAATTAGTGTTTTATTTTGTTTTATCTATCTAAATTTATCTATTAATATTATTATTCTTTTTTTTTTAGGAAATTATGTTGGATATTTTGGTTTGAGGATTATTATTATTTTATTTATAAAAAAGGTTTGGTTTATTATCATGTTTAATATTAAAGATATTTAGTTGTTGTTTTGTAAGGTTAAGTTTCAATATTTTTTTTTTTTTGTTTTTAATTTTACAGTGGTTCTGAATCTTCAATTTGCAAACCTTCTTCAACTATTATAGTACGCTCCTCGACGAATGTTTCCTCTGGTTTTAGATGCATTATTTTTTTTTTGGTTTATGATTAATATGTTGCAAAGCAGCCAAAAAGCGTTTCAAAAAGCATTTGGTGGGGAAAAATTTAAAAATAAAAAAATATTTATATTAGTTATGATTGTTTACTTAAACTTAAGATTGTCTAAAAAGCAATTTAAAACTATTTTAAAAGCTTTAAGGCAAATGCTTACCAATTTTAATATGAGTAACGGCTTCATTACTTTCATATACATGGGTGGTTTCTACAGTCCTCTATTATTTTGTTATTGAATTTTTTTTGGTTTTACGCATGAAAATAATTTAAATATAAAATATATTGTTTATATAAATCAATTATTTTAGCTACATAGAAAACTTTTAATAACACAATGAAACTGATTTTGATTTTCTTTTTTGTTCTTTGCAGATAAATCAAAATGTGAGGGAAGGAAGAGAAAAACGAAATGGTAAGTCCTTAAAACCATATTTTCTAACACAAAATTTTTCAATAGAAGTATGTAATTGAAGTATGTTTAATTGAAGAATTGTTCGATAAGTCCGCGCCTAAATATAACATATCTTCAGAACTGAGTTTCAACAGTCCAAATTTAACAGTCAGACCTAATACTATTCTTAGTCTTTGCCTTGATAATTATGATCTGTTCTGAAGCCCTCAGATAACTTATGAAGTTTTAATTGACTAGTAGTTTAAAATTTATATGTTTAGTACCATTTATTTTGCAATACGCGTTTTTAAGAAAAATTACAGTTTGTCAGACACCTACTGGTCCTGTCGAACTGATGCCTTATATACATTAAGGAGAAAGTCAGAGTTAACCCAATTAGGAATATACCTAACGAGAATCTGAGATACTAATAACTAGTCCATGGAAAGGCCAATAAGTATATTACAATCATTTTTGTGATCTTTCTGGATGGTTCATAACTTAATAACTTTAAAAACCTCAAAATTTCTCATATTAATATGGAATTGTAATATGCTGACCTCCTAATACTAAAACATTAGTTTAAAAAATACGAAATTTTTGTATGTATGAACGAACAAAATACCGAACAATTCTAACATTTCAACCATTTAGACGATAATTTTATATGAAAAACATGTAAAAAATTATGAATATTTTAAAAAGCTTCATTAATTCATAATATTTTTACAGTTTTTCTTATATAAATGTGTATAACAGTTCCTTTATAGAAAATTTTATTTACATCTAATGTTGTGTATAACAGTTTTTTCTATAGACAAATTTGTGTACACCAGTTTTTCAACAGAGACATTTTTATATATTGGGTTTTTCTATAGAAAATATGTGTATAACAGTTTCTTTCCATAGAATATATGTATAAAAGTTTTTTTCTAAAGAAAATTTTTATAAAACAGTTTTATCTGTAGAAAATTTGAGTATAACAGTTTTATCTGTAGAAAATTTGTGTATAACAGTTGTTTTTTCGATAGAAAATTTGTATTTTAAAGTTTTTTTCTTTAGAAAATTTGTGTATAACAGTTTTTTTATGGAAAATTTGTATATAAATGTTTTTTCATCAGTAAATTTACATATAGAAAATTTGTGTATAACAGTTTTTTCTTCAGAAATTTTGCGTATAACTGTTTTTTTCTAAAGAACATTTTTGTATAACAGTTTTTTCTATGTGAAAATTTGTGTATAACAGTTTTTTCTTTAGAAAATGTTTGTATAACAGTTTTGTTCTATAGAAAAATTAATGTATAACAGTTTTTTTCATTAGAAAATTTGAGTATACCAGTTTTTTTTATAGAAAATTTGTGTTTAACAGATCTTTTCTATATAAAATTTGTGTATAACAGTTTTTCTATAGAAAGCTTTTGTATAACAGTTTTTTTTCTATAGAAAATGTTTGTATAACAATTTTTTTCTATAAAAAAGATTTGTGTGTAACAGTTTTTTTCTATAGAAACTTTTTATATAACACTTTTTTTTTAGAAAATTTGCATATAACAGTTTTTTCTATGAAAAAATTCTTGTATAACAGTTTTTTCTATGGAAATATTTGTATGTAACAGTTTTTTTCTACAAAGAAATTTCTCTACAACATTTTTTTTTATAGAAAAGTTTCAGTATAACAGCTTTTCTATAGAAACATTTGTGTGTAACAGTTGTTTTCTTCAGAAAATTTGTGTATTATTATTTTCTTCTTTAGAAAATTTGCGTATAATAATTTTTATCTAAAAAAAAATTGTGTATAACAGTTTTTTTCTTTAAAAAATTTGCATATAACAGTTCTTTCTATAGTAAATTTGTGTATAACAGTTTTTTTCTTCAGAAAATTTGCGTATAACAATTTTTCTATGGAAAAATTTGTGTATAACAGTTTTTTTCTATAGAAAATTCTTTAGATAATTTACTTATAACAGTTTTTTTCTAAAGAATATTTGCGTATAACTGATTTTTTCTATAGAAAATTTGTGTATAACAGTTTTTTTCTTTAGAAAATTTGCGTATAACAGTTTTTTTCTGTAAAAAATTTGTGTGTAATAGTTTTATTCTTTAGAAAATTAGCTTATAACTTTTTTCCTGTGGGAAAATTCTGTATAACAGTTTTTTCGACAGGAAAATTTATGTATAACTGTTTTTTTCTATAGAAAATTTGTGTGTAACAGTTTTTTTCTATAGAAAATGTTTGTATAACAGTTTTTTTCTGTGTTAAACAGTTTTTTCTATGGGAAAAATTGTGTATAACAGTTTTTTTCAATAGAAAATTTGTGTATAACAGCTTTTTTTTTAGAAAATTTAAGTACAACAGTTTTTTTCTTTAGAAAAATTGTGTATAACATTTTTTTCTATGGGAAAATTTTGTGTATAACAATGTTTTTCTTTAGAAAATTTGCGTATTATAATTTTTTTTCTATTGAAAATTTGTGTATAACAGTTTTTTCTATAGAAAAATTTGTATATAACAGTTTTTTGCTTTAGAAAATTAGCATATAACATTTTTTTCTATTGCTAAATTTCTGTATAACATTTTTTTTTAATAACTGTTTTTTTCTATAAACAAATTTCTGTATAACACCTTTTCTACAGAAGCATTTGTGTATTTTTTTTTACTAAATTCCTTGGTAATTTCATTTCTAAATCCAACAAATTTAAAATTAGTTTTCTTTTAAATCTGTTTTAATTTAATTAATGTACTTGTTTTTCAAATAACCCTAAACATGTTCTACTTTGTTTCCTATTTTTGCTTTTCTCTAAGAAAAATGTAAAATTCTAAACACTTAACAATGTTTATAACACACAAACGTAATGAACACAACAAAAGAAAACGAACGAAAAAACAACTCAAACTCCAAACCTCTTTTCCGGATATTTTCCAATCTTGTGTTATAAAGTCTTCACGCACAAATTTCCTGATAACCGTCTCTATAGTTATTTCGCATGTTTCGATCATGCGTATAAAGGCCTTAAAACCAACAGTTGCCGCTAAAATTGACTCATCTTCGGTAGAAGATTCGCTTAGAATTTGGCTAATCAATTCCTCGTGACCCTCACGCTCCACCAATTGCACGAGTGCCGATTGTGCCTCTGGCTTCTTTAGCGAAATGAAAATGTTCTGCTCATACATATAGATAATTTCGAGTATGGTACAGCCGTGACGTATTAACAGACCCATGGTGGCCAAGTCACGTAGAGCCGATTCACCAATAACACCAAACGATTCAGCCTCTATGGTTTCTAGCAGCAGATTGACTTCTTTGTGTTGTCTAATTACTAGTATGTCTTCGATGGTTATGGATTTTTGAGAGATTTTCGAACGTAAAATATTTACAGTTTCACTAATATCTACGATAGTAGTTTTTGTTGTCGTGATCACTTCCTCTTCTTGGATAATCGAGGCCTTTAGTTCCGCATCGGCTACTGTGCGATCTTTAACAAGAATTTCCTCTGATTTCTCACTTTGTTCGACCAAAATGGAAACAGGTTGTCTCACTTTAATCACATCCATGGTGGTCTCGCACTCTGCGGCCGGTACAATTTCAATGGTGGTCGTTTCTATTTGAGTTTGTGGTTCATCCTCCTCGGATGATGAGTAGGCAGTTGGTATTATGACTGGTTTCACCTTTTTGGCAACCTTCTTTTTGCCCTTGCGACCCTTAGTGGTGGTCACCTCTGTCTCTGTGGCCGTTGTTGAAATATCAAATTTACCTCTGGTCATGGTCATACCTATCTCATTGATCAGTTTGCAAGTGTAGTAACCAATGTCTTCGTACGTTATATTCATAATGGTCAATGAGGCATCAGACTCTCCAACCTCCAAGTGATATTTCTCAGATTCCCTAAGCTGAACATTGTTAAAATACCATTGTATATCTAAAAACGAAATTTTATTTATTTAGATTATGCTAACATAACGCTCTCAAACTCGTTTTGAAAAGAGGCCCTAGAGAAGAACATTTTTTTTGGGGGAAGGGGAAAATACCTGGTTTTGGATTGCCGGCAAATTGTATTTTGAATTTCGCTTTTTCACCGGTTGCTGCACGACAATCGCGCATTTCATTGACTAATGATGGCGTGCATTTAGCAGCTACAAGCAAAAAAATTAATGGCAAAATAAAAGGCATTAATATGACTAAATTCTAAGGCTCTAACATGCCCATAATTTCATCAGATATATAGCTAAAGGTGCTTGGTAATTTTAAGTTTCAGATATTGATAGTTAACCCATCTATATTGTTGAAATTATGGCCATAAATCTTTAAATATATATACATAACTACAGCTACAATCATATGGTTTTGGGTGCTTGGATTTGTAAATATATATAAATGAATTGTTATACTTACTAGTTTTAATGAAAGTGTGTTGTATCTGGGTTTATTTCCCGGAAGTAGACTATATAGAAGATTTAGATAAACTTCAGAATTAAATCAATTTAGCTAAGAAACTTAGTTTAAACCGTTATCTCAAGAGTTGGAATGTGTTTATGAAGATTTGGGAATAATGTATTGAGGCGAAGAAAAGATCTTTACTAGGAATGTTTTCTTAATAGGAATATAGATCTGCTATTCAGTTTGATGGATTTGAGGATTAGATTTTCTGTTTCCAAATGAAATTTTCCAAAACGAACTGTTTGTTTTCGAAGATAGAATCTTCTAAAAAACCATATTATTTGACAATCAAATGATTCGACTAAATTTTTTGGTTCTAGCTACACAAAGATAGGTTGGTAAAGATAAATTACGATTGAAACAACCAATTATTGGTTGTTTCCATAAAGTATTTTGTACCCACAACAGGATGATGCGGTCATCAAGACTGAATCATTCAGACAGTGGGCTAGACAGAATCAGTTCTGTTTATCACAAAGATCAAGATAAAGAAGGCTTCAGAAAGGCAAATGTTTGTAGATCAATTTTTTTTTCTTGGAACAGCACTCAGGAGATGACCCCTATTCATGCAAAGCATTGTTTTGGAACTAAGAAAATAGGTTATGGGAGGGTGGGTAGAGGTAGTAGTGTTTGTGAACAATCGATTTGAACTTTGAAAATGACAGGAAAGACTTCAGCGGGAAGTTTGTTCCACATACGTACAGTAGGACTAAAGAACGAATTTTCCCTGTAATGTGTTGTGCGATCTACTAACCCATCGACCACAAAGGGATGTGTTCTTAATGAAAAACGTGTACCCTAACAAGTTCCCTAATTTCATCAGAACACATTCCATTGTAGTACCGATAGAACATTAAAACTTAGCCCACATTGCGACGGTGCTCCAGCGAATCATTGGATACCATACTGTCTCCAATAATCACCTTCGACTTCTCCTATATGCGGTAGAGAAACTCCAAAATATACTTTGAAGTACCAGCCCATACATGGGAGTTCTATTCCATGTTCGGTCGGATATAGGTGGTGTAAATACTGAGGAAATCAGATGCAGTGAAGTAATTCTTACACCGTTTCAAAAATCCGAGACACTTGAAAGCTTCTTTCGACACTTGAAAAATGTGTTTAGACCAGCGGACATCACATTGTATTCTCATGCCCAGAATATCAAGAGCGTCATATTCCACAATATCTACACCATCCATATATACAGATGAAGCGACATGCAACACTGAGTCTTGCGAGCGACTCTTATTATACGACCCCATTCAGAGATTGTCAGAAGGTCCCGATTAAGGGAATCATTCATGTTTTAACTCATTGACCCAATCTCCGACACTCTTGTTCTGTAATTGAATGAATATGAATGGCAAATGTTGCTGTCATCTACTAAAGAATAAATAGATAGCGTTGGAAGTTTGAAGTAGAAGGTCTTTTAGAAAAATATGGAATTGAGTAAGAAATAGAGTAGGAGACAGAATTCTCATCATCACATTGTATACTCATGCCCACAACATCAAGAGCGTCTGATTCCACAATATTTACACCACCCATAAATACAGATGTAATGACATGGTCTGTCGTTTGTTTTTGTGTAAACATCAAACACTGAGTCTCGCGATTGTTGCAAGCTACCCTATTTGCACGACCCCATTCAGAGATTGTCAGAAGGTACCGATTAAGGGAATCATTCATGTTTTGGCTCAATGACCCAATCTCCGACAGACTTGGTCTGCAAATGTTACTGTTTGACGTAGAAGGTCAGAATTCAGGTGATGAATCACGAATGTACTACTCTACTAATACTTAAGATGCTATAAACTCTATATAAACTGTACAGGCTTGGAAGTATATCTCATATCACTCCAGGTTGGTACCTTGCGCGTGAAGTCTACTACGGTAATGAGCAGGCAGACGATCTTCAGACATTATCTTTAGAATGTTGACAATAGATCGCGCAAAATGGGAATCTTGAATAGGAACTAGAATGAGGGAAAGTTTTTAATATGAACGGGAATACTGCGTTTCGGTAAGCACTTGCAAGAAGACTTTTACTTCCTTTCAACAGTTACTGTCGCAGCTGGAGGGACCGCGGAATTGATGAAACAGTTTATGACATTTTTTAACGAACTTATCTATTCTGAGGTATCGAGAACCAAACCAGTTTGGGACCTTCCGCGTGAAGTCTACTACGGAAATTATCTTTAGAAGACTGGCATGGCAATAGATCGCGCAAAATGGAACTGTTGAATTGGAACTGGAAGAAGAGGAGGCTGTTAATAGATGGCGCAAAATGTAAATCTTAAATAAGAACCGAAAGGAGATTTCATGGCTAATAGCAGTGTCGGTAAGCACTTTCAAGCTGACTTGGACTTCCTTTCAACAGTTACTGTCGCAGCTGGCAGTACCGCGGAATTGGGGAAACAGTTTATGACCTTTTTTACGAACATAGCTATTCTGAGATATCGAGAACCAGACAGTGTGACCTTATTGAATACCTGAGTGTGACAGGTTGGGTCTAGTACTCATTTCATGAGCATTTAGTCTTGATCTAGTTGATAGGGATCGGCTCTTAGTTTCCCTTAGCTCGGAATTAAAAGAAATAAATATTTTGCATTATTTAAGGTATTTACAGACGACAATACTAAGCATTAATACTTTTCAATTTTGAAAAATACATATCTTGATTACACAGTAATAGTTTTGGTCGGCGGACCACAGGTCGGATCTTTTTGTAACTTGATACATTAGATCCATGGTAGGCGTTCATATTGTTCAGATTACGATGATTTTCGTCAAACAACCCGAATGTGAACAAAATGAGCGTAATCTATATATATAAAAGAGTAACGTTACTGACTGACTGACTGACTGACTGATTCATCATCGCACAGCCCAAACGGCTGAAGCTAGAATCACGAAATTTTATCTGTGGGTTCCTCCCTCCCCAAAACGATCCGATAAGAAGGGATTTTTGGAAATTCGAACGTTTAGGGGGTAAAAAAGGGTAAAAACGGGTAAATTCGGTAACCTTATATCTTCAAAACTAATAAAGATACAAAAAAAACTTAAAATAGCATGTTACTCCATTTAAAAAATAAGCTGACAGGTGTTTCGTACTTTTTGGATATTCGAAACTTTTAGGGGAGAAAACGGGTAAAAACTGTATTTTGGTACTTTTTTTGCACCCTATGTATCTTTTAAACCAATAAACATAGAAACAAATTTTAAATCGTATTCTTTAATTAACAAAAAATAAAAAATATAAGTTTGGTACTTTTTGGAAATTCGAACCCTTAAGGGATAAAAATTGTGTTTATTTTTGGTACTTTTTCATAAAATATGTTTTTCTATAATTTGACATAGACATACGAATATTTTATTATGAGCTCCCACCACGATACAGGGGATAAAAAAGGTACCAAAAAGGGGATAAAATCGGAAAAATACATTTTATTGAAATTATTAAGCCAATTTTGATAATTTTTTTAACACTGGTTCCTGGATTCATACAAAAATTAACTAACAGGGTGTTATTTGGAACTCGAATGCCAAGGTGTATATTGTGCCAAATCCGGGTAAACAGTTTGGTACTTTTTTAAAACATATTTTTTCTTGGGCACATTAACACAGATTTTAATATTTTGAGACATGTCTGTAGCATAAACAATTTTGGCAAAATGGAATATTTTTAAAGGTTGAGGGGTGTTCGAGGAAGAAAAGGGAAATTGGTACTTTTCTCCTAATGGTACTTTTTTAATATTTTAAATTATTGCACTTATCGACATTAAAGTTAGCTGATTTGTATCTGAGTGAAGTTTGTGTTAGGCATAGGGTATAATATTTAGGTACCAAAATGTGTGAACAGAACTATAGGTACTTTTTTGTTCTTCTAATGGTACTTTTTTGAAATTTCTATAACAATGGACTTAGAAACATGAAATTAAACATATATGGTCCTAAGTGAGCGAGAATTCTAGGGGGAGACTTTTTGGTACTTTTTCTTTATTCGAATGGTACTTTTTGTAATTTCTTCACCAATGAACCTAGAAACATAAAATAGAACTTATATATAAACCGAGTGAGTAGGAAACCACAAGTGTGGGTTTTTTGGTACTTTTTCTATATTCAAATGGTACTTTTTTGAATTTTCTATAACTATGGACTTAGAAACATGAAATTAAGCATATATGGTCCTAAGTAAGTGAGAATTCTAGGGGGAGAGTTTTTGGTACTTTTTCTTTATTCGATTGGTACTTTTTGTAATTTTTTCACCAATGAACCTAGAAACATAAAATAAAGCTTATATGGAACCGAGTGAGTGGGAAACCACAATTGTGGGGTTTTTGGTACTTTTTGTTTATTCTAATGGTACTTTTTTGAATTTTCTATAACAATGAACTTAGAAACATGAAACTAAGCATATATGGTCCTAAGTAAGTGGGAATTCTAGGGGGAGACTTTTTGGTACTTTTTCTTTAATCGAATGGTACTTTTTGTAATTTCTTCACCAATGAACCTAGAAACATGAAATAAAGCTTACATGGGCCCGAGTGGGTGGGAATCCACACGTGGTTGCTTTTTGGTACTTTTTCTATATTATAATGGTACTTTTTGAATTTTCTACAATAAAGGACCTAGAAACATGAAATTAAGCGTATATGGTCCTATGTGAGTGAAAATTTAAGCGGATACTTCATGGTACTTTTTTTTATTATAATGGTACTTTTTTTTAATTTTCTATAACAATGGACTTAGAAACATGAAATTAAGCATACACGGTCCTAAGTCAGTGAGAATTCTAGGGAGAGATTTTTGGTACTTTTTTTTAATCGAATGGTACTTTTTGTAATTTCTTCACCAATGAACCTAGAAACATGAAATAAAGCTTACATGGGCCAGAGTGGGTGGGCATCTACAAGTGACTGCTTTTTGGTACTTTTTCTATATTATAATGGTACTTGGACTTTTTGGTACTTTTTCTATATTATAATGGTACTTGAACCTAGAAATATGTAATTAAGCGTATATGGTCCTATGTGATTGAAAATTTAGCGGATACTTCATGGTACTTTTTCTTTATTATAATGGTACTTTTTTTAATTTTGTATAACAATGGACTTAGAAACATGAAATTAAGCATACACGGTCCTAAGTCAATGAGAATTCTAGGGGGAGACTTTTTGGTACTTTTTCTCTATTCGAATGGTACTTTTTGTAATTTCTTCACCAATGAACCTTATATGGACAGGAGTGAGTGGGAATCCACAAGTGCCTGATTTTTGGTACTTTTTGTATATTGTAGCGGTACTTTTTGAATTTTCTGTAATAATGGCCATAAAAATATGAAATTAATCGTATATGTTCTAAAGTGAGTGAGAATTCCAGGGGGAGACTTTTTGGTACTTTTTCTTTATTCTAATGGTACTTTTTTGAATTTTTTATAACAATGAACTTAGAAACATGATATTAATCGTATATGTTCTAAAGTGAGTGAGAATTCTAGGGATAGACTTTTTGGTACTTTTTCTTTATTCGAATGGTACTTTTTGTAATTTCTTCACCAATTAACCTAAAACCATGAAATTAAGCTTATATGGGAGTGAGTGGGAAACCACAAGTGGGAGCTTTTTGGTACTTTTTATATATTCTAATGGTACTTTACCGCGGTTTCGTTTTATTTTTGGGTTTTGTGATAATTTTTAAATATTAATTGTTATAGAAACAAAATTAGTTGATAATATAGGAAAGGCTATACAAATTTCAAATTCAAAATTGACGGGTTATGGTTTAGTGAATGCGAATTCAGAAGTGATAATCAATGGTACTATTTGTTTATTGCAATGGTACTTTTTGAATATTTTATAATAATTTTAGGCACACATGATTTTAAATGAATTTGAATTCACAAAAGATGACTTTAGTGGTAACTTTCTTTTGCATTTTCTATAATAATGGACCCAGAAATATGAAATTAGACATTTACAATTAGATTCACAAAGGGAGACTTAATAGTACTATTTCATTCCTCTAATTGGGGTGGCGAAGCGCACCGGGTCTGCTAGTAGAGCATAAAAATACACACAATTCATTCAGTTTCTTGATGTTGTTGTGGATATTTTATTTTTTACCCAAAAGAGCACACAAATTAAATGCCTCTTTTTGCCTACCAATGCATTAGATTATGATATTAGAGATTGAATAAAAAGAAAGTCAGTGTATAATAAAATTCAATCACTCCGACAACTTCTAGTAGTCATTTTCAATATGCAAGTTGATCTATTTGAAACTTGGACTTGGATAGGGATTTGATAAGAGGCGCTACAGTGAGCCAAACTTTAATACATCGTGAGTGATCGGCTCTCTATGCCTAAGTTTTTGATATTATATCATTACAAAAATAAATTGTTTGAATACTTCAACATATAAATGCCTAAGTAAATAAAAACTTGATACAGAAACATAACCGGAAAACAACTTACAAATATCTGCATGAAAAATTACTAGGTTTTCAAATAAATTTTCAGTGTTGTTCATTACAAAAGTTCCAGTCCAGTTTCTAAATCTGACCCTAAATCTATAAACAAAGTTTCTTAAACTTTTGATTTAATTCCGAAGCTTACACACATATTTTCCATCATAAGAGTAAATTGTAATAATAATTATGTAGTTTTATAATGAAATTTGTTTGTCTGTTTTCAATTAATAATAATTTAATAAAAAGCTCTTAATATTATATTAAAATTGAAAATTAAATACATAAATACAAGAAAATATTAATAAGGAATGTTAATAACACACAAAAATAAAAGCCAGGTTGAAGGTTCTAAAACTCCTTTACTTTTTTTTGTTTAAAAAAAGGCCAATTCAATTCAAATTAATAGCTGCAAATCTACCATACAAATTCTCAGGATTTAGTAAATTTTCTGTTGATTGAACCAATTATTATACAAAAATTAGTAAAAGTTAATAAAAAAAAAAAAAATTTGAAAAAAACCAATCAATTCTCTATCTAAAAATACTGAAAAATAAAAATTTATATTAATATTTGTAATAAATGGCGTATACTTATGGAGGAAATTTTGCTAAATTGAGATTAAACTTTAATTTACAAAGTTTTACTAACTGAAAGCTACAGAGCTTTAGAACATTTTCCAAATTAAAGGGACTACAGCTTTAAGTGGAAATGGAATACAGGGGTACAAGTTACTATACATCATTAAAAAAAAACAAAGGGATATACAGATATATATATATTGTTTGTTTGTACAGAAAAAATAATTAAAGAAATTTTGTTTAATTTACACAAAAACTTGGACAATAAATTAAAACAGTACAGTTTTGAAAACGAACGTTTTTAAATAACTTTTGTTTTGACAGCAAAAAAAAAATGAGGGACACAAGAGTGTACACAAAAAATTAAGAGAGAAGACACAGAGAGATAGAGAGAGAAAAGACATTTTGAAGTATTTTGAGTTTATATATTAAAACACATATACACATATAAAGGGATACACATTGATTAAATATTATAAATCGGTTTGAAAATAAATGAATATCTAGACAAATCTGAAACCCTTTAAAGTTGGTTTAACAAGAGTTAAAGATTTGCTAAATATTTGTGTAAATTGTGTCAAAGAATACATACCTTTAAGAGCCTTTTGCATTTCTTCCATATGAGTCACCCATTCCGGTTTGCGGTAATCCTTAGTACCAACAATGCCTAAAGTTGCGTTAGATTTTCAAGAAAAAATTTCATAAAAAATGCAGAAAATTAGTTTCAAATTTTTTTTATAACAAATTTCTAAAAAAAGTGTTTAAATATTTTTTAATAAATAGAAAAGTATTTCAAGTATATTCCTTAACATGTAATCAGTGTAAAATATTTGTGTTATATATTTCTAAGTATTTTTTCAAGGTAAGGGATTTTATATACAAGGATTTTAGGGAATAAAAGGTTTAAAAAAATTCTTTGCTGAAAATGCTGTAAATAAATCATTATCATTATAATTAAAATTATTAAAACTAAATGATAAACCTGTAAAAAGTAATAAAGAAATATAGTCATTATTAAAGTAAATACCTTCAACCGAAAACAGAGCTGTTGTCACTGCTATACCCAATGGATTGTAAGCCTCAAAACTAATTGTACCCACATCATCGGGATATACGTTATTGATGACCAGCACGGATGTGCCATCTTCGAAATTTTCGATTTGATATTCTTCGGAAGCAAAGATTTCTTCGCCATCGCGTAACCATTTAACCTTTGGCTTCGGTTTGCCAATAACTTTGACTTCCAGTTTCGGTAATTCACCCTCTTTGGGTTCGATTTTTTCAGGTAGTTTCTTAACTATTTTCGGTGCTTGTTCGTCGATCGAGCTTGTCTGAAAATTTTAAAAAGAAATCTAGTTTAAATTGTGAAATTTTAAAAGTAAAAATTTGTTTGGTCCCTGTTAAAAACTGTCATATATGGAAGTGTCAAAAGCTAAAAAGCCTAACTCCACTTTTCGAAAATTTCTAAATTTTTTTATATTACACTGTGTTAATTTTTAAGTCATGGAAATATAACCATATACGGACAAAAAAAGAATCGTGTCTCCCAGTTTTGCCCAAAGTCATGCACTTTTTTTTAATGGGCCCCCATAGTTTTGTGGCCTCAGTGTAATTTTTGCAAAAAAGTGATTATTTTCTCAGCCTCATATCTTGCAAACTAATCGGAAATTTGATTTACTCTCTGAGACAAAGTTGTAGCCCTTGTCATAAAGGACAAAAATTGTGAACGTAAACAATCAAAAAAACTTCATCTTCAAATAAAAAACCGCAAAAAATTTAAATTTTTTTACCTTTTTTCCTTTGTTCAGGTCCTTAGGTAGCAAACCGTACAAAATTCAAGGAAACAATCAACTATAAAAATGTACCTAAGATCTCAATAAACAACTTTCTAGAACATATGAACTTCCTAGGAATGATTCTTAACACCGTTTAGTTAGGTCAATATAAGTAAGTAAGAAACAAGTAAGAGAGCTATATTCGGCTGTGCCGAATCTTATATACCCTTCAACAAATTATACTTTAAAACAAGTAAGAAAGTATGGTCGGTCAAGCCCGACCATATAATACCCTACACTAAGTAAAAGAGCAAAAACATTTTTCTTTTAAAATTTCAATAATTTATATTTTTGAGTGATTTTCGGAAGTGGGTTTTATATGGGGGCTATGACCAGTTATGGACTGATCACCATTAAATTAGGTCGTGTGATTTATGTCTATATGAAAGTTTATTATGTTGAATTTTGTGTATTTACCAACATTTTTAAGCGATTTATGCACGTTAAAGTGATTTTCGGAAGCGGGTCTATATGGGAGCTATAACTAATTATGGACCGATCGTAACAAAATTTGGTGACATGAATTTTGTATATATAAAACTTATTTGGAGCGCAATTTGTGGAGATACATTTATAAATTAAACATTTATGACCGATAAAGTCCAATTTCGGAAGGACATTTGTATGGGGGCTAGGTGATATGATGGACCGATTTCAGCCATTTTCAATAGGCTTGGTCCTTGGGCCGAAAAAATAATATGTACCAAATTTGATCGAAATATCTTCAAAATTGCGACCTGTACTCTGCGAACAAGGTTTACATGGACAGCCAGTCAGCCAACCAGACGGACGGACGGACATCATTTAATCGACTCAGAAAGTGATTCTAAGTCGATCGGTATACTTTGGGGTTAGACTAAAATTTTTTAGCGTTACAAACATCTGCACAAACGCATAATACCCTCCCCACTATGGTGGTGTAGGGTATAATAAAAATTTTAAATATTTTTAGGTAAAAAAATTAATTTTTTTTCCAAACTTGTTTTTTAATTTATTTAAAAAAAAAATTTCGAATTTTTTTTTGAAATTTTTTAAAGTTTAAATTTAATTTTTTTTTTTTAATATTTAGCGAAAAAAAATTTTTTTTTCGAATTGTTTTTATTAAATTGAAAAAAAAAATTTGTTTTAAATTTAAAATTTTTTTTATAATATTTAACGATAATATTTCCTGAAAAAAGAAATTCGGGTTAAAAAATATTTTTTCCGATTTTGACCCATTGTAGGTCCAACTTACTTATGGTCATATATACATACGTCGTTGCAAAGGTCTTTGAAATATCTATCATTAGATATCAATATTGTCTATATTAATGACTTAGTAATCCAGATATTGGTAAAAAATAGGTAAAAAATCGAGGTTGTCCTGGTTTTTTCCTTATATCTCTGCCATTTGTGGACTGATTTTTTTAAATAGCAACCGAGCCGGAAGAATTCCGGAGATATTGATGTATGAATCGTGTATGTAAATTATTTAGGGGCTTCGGAAAGTTGATTTCAACAGACAGACAGACGGACATGGCTTAATAGACTCCGCTATCTATAAGGATCCAGAATATATATACTTTATAGGATCGGAAAATTAAATTGTGGAAATTACAAACGGAATGACAAACTTATATAAACCCTTCTCACAAAGGTGAAGGGTATTAAAACTAAAGGAATTAACTGTTTTGGGCCATAAACTATTAAATTATTATAAACTAAAGCATACTTTTAGGCAGTTTTAAAAGATAAATTATTTCTAAATTTATTTTGAATTTTTTTTTGCGAATTTGATCTTGAAGATGAAGTTGTTTTGATTTTATATGTTTACAATTTTTGTTCTTTATGATTTTAATAATAGAGCAATTAGTTAACTTGTAGGTTAAGTTGAACCGATCTTAACTTAACAAGTTAATCAATTTATTTTGTGACATTCAAAATTTGAGTGTTTCATTAATGTTTATAGTTACCTTATCCAGAAGATCTTCTTCCGAAGCTGAGAGTCCAGTGATTTCAGAATCGGGGATATATTCAAATGCTGGAAATGACACATACAAATTTTATTAATAAAACAATATCACTAGAAGTCTAAAAACAAAACAAAAATTAAAACATGCTATAAAACTAACTACTAACTAGAACTAATAAAAACTATTCAACTAAAAGACATAGATAGACATTATTTTAAGATATACCAGACGAAGGTGGGACAAAACTGGTTGGAATTTAGAAGATAAAAACCATGCTTTTTATATCTCACTAAAATGTTTAAGTAGAAAAACCTAAGTAAAGTTAGTATATGAAAATTGTAATTGTAGAGGATTGTGTTATTAGGGTAGTTGGGGTTGAAAGGTTTTGTTCAGTATTGTTTAGTTTCTATAGAATTGTTGGAGTTTTATTTTAGTGTAGTGGCAGTGTGTTACTTGGTAGAGTGCATTTTGTAAGACATAAAAATCAAGATTTTTATAAATTTGAGATTTTTGTTGGCCAGAGCATTTGAATTTGTATGAATGTACCTTGTATGTTGACAGTTGTCTTTGTGACAGTTTCACCAATTTTATTTGTGGCCACACATTTGTATTCGCCATCGTTTTCGGGGAAAACTTCGGTTATTTGCAATTGGCAATTGCCCTCAGCATCTTGTACTATAACTGTTTCTTTGTTCTCGACAATCTTTTCATTGTTGTGATACCATTCCACCTTGGGTATGGGTTTTCCCACCACCTTACAGTTGAGCTCTAAGGGCTCACCGTCCATAACCTCAACGGGTTCGATAAGTTCTTCCACAAAACGTGGTGATTCAAAGACTTCAGCTTCCTCTTGAGGAGCATCTTCCAGGAGATGCACAGTAGCTGTTGAGGTTACCGAACCACCAACGTTTTCGGCACGACAGGTATAGGGACCAGTGTATTTCTTCTCAAAGTTGGCTATAAGCAAAGTGGATTTGTTAGCCTTTGAGACTATGCGACATTCGGTGGAGCTCTTAATGGGTTCATTGTGCACAAACCATTGGAACGATGATAAAGGTTCAGATTCTACTATGGCTTCGAGGAGGGCAACTTCATTTTCGCCGAAATATTGGGGATGCAAGGGCTTAATGAAGCGAGGTGGTTGGATTTCTTTGTATTGTTGATCATCGGTAACCATGACGGAGCCGGAGGACTTGGCCTCACCCACCTTGTTTTTGACTGCAATCTCATATTTGCCAGTACGCTTGCGCGTCATATTAACAATCTTAATCATGGTTGTGGTCTCTGTCGTTTCGATGGTAATGTCTTCGTTAATTTCTACTTCACGACCATTGCGTAACCATTTAATTTCTGGTCTGGGTAGACCATCATATTTGGCCTCGAACAATAAAGTACCGCCATGAGGTATAACCAAGGCATTTAGAGGTGTGACGGTAGGGGCCTTTAACAATTCCTTGGGTTGGCTTTCATCAACGCGACTCAAGATATTGGCATTGCCAATGGCACGACCAAATTGATTTTGAGCTTGTACCGAATAGGTAATTGCCTCATTTGGAGTTGGATTAATAACTTCCAAAGCCACATCACCGGTCTCTTCGTTGTAGAACATTTGTACAGTTTCACTGGGTATGATCTCTTCGACGCCGTGATACCATTTAACCTGGGGCATGGGTTTGCCAGTAACTTGGCAAGTAACATGGACCTTAAGACGTTCGGGTTGTTTTTCCTCAATGAATTCGATTTTTAAGGGCTTGGTGAATTGTGGTGCAATACCCTGTTCTTTTTCTAAATGTACATAATAATAGTGTTTGAATAGTAAATTAGAACATAAAATAAAAATGGACTATTTATACAAGTAGTTTATAATACAACCTACAGGATTTTTAAATACGTTTAAAGGAGTTTAGGAATATTTACAAGATAAACCATGAATCAAGCTAAACTAATTTTAGTTTACAACTAGTGCGTGAAAATTGAAAATTTATCAATGAAATCCATAACAAAACTTTGAAATTCCACGCACTAATTGTCCAAAATATTTAACTAAACTTACCTAGGGCAATGTTGGTGCGTGTAATCGCTACACCAGCCTCGTTCTTAGCTTCACATGTATAAATTCCCACATCACTTGGTGTAACTTTGGCAATTTTCAATTGAGCCACATGTTCCACCACATTGAGTTCGTATTTCTCTGATGCAAACAGTAACATATCATTGAAGTACCAATTGATTTCAGGGAATGGTATACCTTCGACTTTGCACTCCAGAACCGTAGGTTCTTCGGGTACACACATACGTGGTCGTAACTTTTCAGTGATACGTGGTGGTTTGACTTCCTTCTTTTTCTTTTTGATAATCTTGCGTGTTTGCTCGATTACCTCAGAAGTAGTGGTTTCCTCGTGCTGTCTTATGGGTTCCTCTTCAATATACTCTTCGTCGGCCACCTTATCTAAACCTTCTTGGACACGTTTTTGTGTTATCAATTCCAATTCAGGTAAGGGTTGGCTGTCGTCCATAATGATGCGACGTCTGTCTTTCTTGACAATATTTGAGGTAACCTTCATTTCGACATTACGCTTGACTTCATCCACATCAACTTCAATCAGTTGTTCGGTGGTTATGTATTGAGGTCTGGTATCTTCGGGTTTCTTATTGAGTAGTATGGTCTTTTGTGAGACTTCTTGGGATATTTCTTCCTCTTGTACGATTTCTTCAGCATCAATAACAGTGGCTTCCAGCACTTGTGGCTGTTCTTCGAATGATACAGCCTTGAGGCTCTTTGTACGCTTCTTATGAGCCTTTTGTTTGGATGCTGGTACATCTTCAGTGTGCACTAACTCTTCCTCGGGTTCTACTTGCTCGGAAATAGCCACTTCTTTTACATCCTCAATGGGTATTTCCTCGACTTGATCTTCTTCGGCAATAGGCTCAGCAAATGGCTCTGCAATTTCCTCGGAAACTTCATCGACAGATGGAGTGCCCTTTTGTAACTTGGGCTTCTTCTTCTTTTTGGGTTTTTCCTTAATGGGTTTCTCTTCGTCGACCACAGGAACAGGTTCAATCTCGAATTCTTTTTCTTCAGAAGGTTGTTTTTCTTCAGGTTTGAATTCGGGAGCCGGTACAGCCTTTTGTGGCTTCAGTGGTTCTTCTTTCGGTTTGGCTGGTATGGGTTTCAATACTACTTCTTCTGGTTGCTCCTCAGCCAAGGGACGACGCTTGCCAGTTGGCCATTGTTTTTCTTCAATGGGCTGCTCAACAGGCTTCTTCTTTTCTCCTCGTTTCCAGGGTACTTGAGGTTGAGGCTCCTCAACTTTAGGTTCTCTTTCTAGTTCAATATGTTCAGCTGTTTCCAGTTCAACTGGCTCGACATCTGGAATTTCGGGTAGATCTTTGTGTTTGGGTTTCTTCACCTTTTTGACCTTCTTTTGTTCTTCAATCACAACTTCATCTTCAAGTTTTTCAACGTGTTGCAAAACAACTTCTTCAAGTTTTTGTTCTTCGGGTTTAGGAGTACCACGTTTAATAGGTTTGAGACGTACTTCTTCAATGGTTTCCTCTTGAGGTAATTGTTTGATGGGCTTTCTAGTTGGCTTAAGTTTAACTTCTTCCACTTTCTCTTCAACAGGTTGAGGCTGAGGTTTAGGTTTGGCCACAACTTCGGGTTGTTTTGGAGTTTCTTCCTCCTTAACAATATCTTCTGGTACAGGCTCTTCGTGTGGAACTTCTTCGAATTCTTCGACTTCTTCCTCTTCAGGTTCCTGTAAGGGTTCTTCTTCATCTTGTTGTACTGGCTTCTTCTTGGGTTTCTTCTTCTTGGTACGTTTAACAGTAACATCTTCCTCGACCTCTTCAACAAATGTGATTTTTTCTGGTTGTTCAAACTCTTCAATTTCAGCTTCTGCGGGTTGTACTGTCTCTTCCTGTACAACTGGCTTCTTTCTTGGTTTCAGTTGAACTTGTTCAATCTTTTCTTCTTGAGGTTTGGCAAATTGCTTTCTTGGTACTGGTTTAAGTTGCACCTGTTCTGGCTTTTCTGGCTCTTGAGGTAGTATTTTCTTGACGCGCTTTGGTTCTTCCGGTTTCTCAGGTTCAACTTCTTCAATTTCTTCCTGTGGAATGTCTTCTATGGGCTCAGTCTCATCTTCAACAATTTCTTCTTCCTCAGTTGCTGGTTTTGTTTTGGGTTTCTTTACCTTTTTCTTTTTAATTACTTTTGTGGTTTCCTTCACTTCTTCTTCTTCCTCTTCTTCTACAGGTACAATTTCCTCTTCTTCAACAACTTCTTCGGGTTCTGGTTGAGGTTCTTCTACTGGTTTCTTTGGCTTCTTCTTGCCTCGTTGCCACATAACTGGTTGAGGTTCTTCAACTTGTTCTTCCTTGGGTGCTTCAGGCAAAACATCTACAACTTCCTCGAAAGCCTTCTCAGGTTGATCCTGAATCAATTCTTCAACCTGTTGTGGAACAGGTTTCTTCTTTTTGCCTCTTTCCCAAGCAACTGGTTGAGGTTGTTCGGGTACTTGTTCTTCAGGTTGTTCGGGCAAGGTATCGACCACCTCTTCGTAAGCCTTTTCGGGCTGTTCTACAACTTCCTGTGTCTTCACAGCGGGTGTACGTTTAAATGGTTTCAATTGTATTTCTTCTGGTTTGGGCTTTTCCTTTGGTTTTGGTCGTGGTGTTGGTTTCAATTGAACTTGTTCCATCTTTTCTTCCTTTTGTTGTGGCATTACTTTAGGAATGATCTTCTTTTTGACTTCTTCGACTCTCTGTTCTTCAACAACCAATTGTTCTTCGACTTGAGTAACTTCGGTAGTTTGTGCAATTTGAGTTACTTCCTCTTGAACTTGTTCAGTCTTCTTCTTTCCACGCTCCCACAACACAGGCTGTTGTTCTGGTTGTTGTGGTTTAGGTTCTTCTGGTAATTCATCGACAACTTCTTCATAGGATTTTGATGGTTGTGCCTCCAATGGTGTTTCTTGGACTTTAGTGGGTTTCTTCTTTCCACGTTCCCACAAAACAGGTTGGGGCGTTTTAACAGGTTTATCTTGTGGTTCTTCCTGCAACTCATCTACAGCTTCCTCATAAGCCTTCTGAGGTTGTTCTTCCTGTTTGGTGATGGGTTTTTTCTTACCTCTTTCCCACATAACAGGTTGCAATTCTTCTAATTGTTGAGGTTTGGTTTCTTCCTCCAAAGTATCTACAGCTTCTTCGTATACTTTTGTAGGTTGTTCCTCAACAGTTTTAACTTGTTGGGTACGCTTGAGTGTTGTGACTTGCAATTCTTCCTTTTGTACTTGTTTTGGTTTTTGACGTGGTGTGGGTTTCAAAACCACCTGTTCTACTCTTTCCTCCTGTTTGGGAGCAGGTATTACACGCTTCTGGCTAATCTTTTTAGTTTCTTCGACAACACTGGTCTCTTCAGAGATTTGTTGAGTTTGTTGTATGTCGATAACTTGCTGTTGTTGAACTAAAGTTTGCTTCTTACCACGTTCCCACATGACTGGCACAGGTTCTTCTGGCTTATGAACGGGTGTTGGTTCAATGAGTTCATCATGCACTTCCTCGTAGGCTTTGGGTTTAACTTGTTCAGTGGGTTGAGGTTGAGGCTTTTCAACATATTGCTCCTGTTGTTGAGGCTTCTGCCTGCCACGGTCCCACATCACTGGCTGTGGTTGGGTCATCGAAAATTCTTCGGTATCCTGGCGTTCTTGAATGTGCAGCATTTGAGTATCTTCTACTTGCACAAATTGTTGAGGTTGTCTGGAATGACGCCAATTCAAGGCTTGTTGCTCCTTCATCAGTCTATGAGCTTCCAATTTCTCACGTTCTTGTATACTGAGCATATTAATATCCTCAGTGGTAATATACTGTTGTCTGTGTATATCATCAACTTCAACATATTGCTGCATATCAGCCCGTTTGATGACCTTCTGTATGGAACCTTTAGAGCTTTCATCTACGAGCATGACTACTGTATCTTCAGTGGCCGTTTGAGTTTCTTCTGTTATAATCTCTTGAGCTTCAAGATGACGTAGTTCAACCTCTTCGATTTTGAACTTTTCTATTTCTTTGTGTACATGTTGTACCTTCTTCAAATGTTGACGCATTTCTTTCCAAGGTATAGCGTCTTCTTTCTTTTGACTCAATAACTTTTCCATTTGTTCGGTCATTTCCATAATCTCTATGCTTTCCATACTCTTCAAACGTTGAATTTCACGATCACGTTGCACCTGTTCTTGTGTTGCCTGTTGAGGCTCTTGCTGGTCGGTGGCAATGGGCATCTCCAATGGCCTTAGGTATACTTCATCTAAGTCATATTTATTCAATTGCTGTTGTACCTTTTCAACTTGTTTTAGTTTTTCACGCATGGTAATCCAAGGAATGGCTTCCTTTTCGGTTTTACCCTGGATAATCTTTTCGAGAGTGAAACCAATGCTTTCCAAGCCTTGATCACGTTGACTCTTGATGGATTTGAGGACAACCTTGGCGGCTTCCATTTTCGGTATTACCTTCTTTTCGATGGGTGCCGGTTTAAGATTAATCGTTTCCTCTGTCCAAGATTTAACGGGTTCGGGTTTGAAACCGGGGAAGAAGGGTTGTTTGTCCAATGAACGACCACGTCTGGGACGTGTTGACTTACGCCAGGGCACAATATTGGATTGTGGTTGCAGTGATTTACTGCGTGGTTTCGTTTTCTTTGTACGCGAACGTCCCTCATGTGGTACTTGACCGTTTGCATTCAGATACTGGCCGTACTGTGGTGGATGTGGCTGTAGGTGATTGGGCGATTCGGGAGAGCTATCCTCCTTGCCAGAGGAGGAGGTTTCATCTTCGACGGAATCAATTGTTTGCAACTGATAGGCCGAGATACGACGTTCTATAAAATGGTTGAAATTTATATGAAATATCAAGTTAAAATTAAGCGGTAATTGTAGTGCTTAAGAGTTTTTAAAGAGTATTAAAGTCTTTGTCCGATGCCATGAGATTTGGATGATTGTTTTTATTATAAAAAGTAGAAATAATACTTACTCATTTCATATTGGTTACATGTTGAAAATCTTACATTATCACAGCTTTTTTTTTGGGATTTCTGATAAGAGTTTGGAATTAAGGATTATTTACAATAGTTTAACTTGAAAATTTCAATCAAATCAGCACGGAAGATGCCTAACGTTCTGAAGGCCCAGTTGAGGTCTCTACACTCGAAACAATCGAAAAAAATCACGATTTGGTGTTGGCCGATAGGTGATAGAAAGTGCAAGAGATTGTGGAAGCCATGAGTATCTCACATGGCTCAGTGGTTTCAACTTTGAATAACCACTTGGGTATGAGAAAGCATTCCGTAGAGTTTGCTAACAATCGGGTGCACACATGTGTAGTTTCCATGGCAAATATCTATGAATTAGGCTATGAATTGCTCCCTCTTGCGCCCTATTCTCTAGATTTAGCCCCGAGTGGCAATTTATTGTTTCCAAACCTAAATAAATGTCTCGGCGGAAAGATTATCTCAAAAAAAATATATATTTCGATGAGCTCGACAAATCTTATTTTTTGGAAGGGTTACAAAAATTGGAGAAACATTGGACAAAGCGCATAGAGCTCAAAGGAGACTATATTGAAAAATATTTTTTTTTTTATCTTAAAACCTGTGTTTTATTCAAAAAGGCCCAACCTTACAAAATCACAGCTACGGTTAAATTATGAGAGATTCAGGAAACATTTCTTTTTGGCATTTATTCTCATTTATATCCTTAATAAAATCGTAAAGAGCAATTCTAAAGTCTTTAATATTTGTTTAACCAAATTTTAAAGAGATTGCAATTGGAGTTTTTAATTACGATTTTGTGATGACTTATGAAATAATTAGTCTTTAATAACGAATGTTTTTTGAGAAACCTTTGAAAGCCAATACAGCACGGTTTAATTTTATCCGATTTGACTAAAATTTTCAGTATCACAATAATTCAATCCACTTTGTCCTAAATTCGCTAAACCAGTAAAAAACAACCCTAGTTGGTTTTGACTTACCTCAAGCTACAATTTAATCGTTTATTTCAAAAACCAGACAAGCAACAAAAACTCTAAAATAAGTTATTGGGCGAATACTGTTTTGTATAGAATTAATGCAAAAATAATTAATTACTGCCCCCTATGAAGAAAGGTCGAAAAATCCTTGTTTAGTGCAGAAAAAAGTCAAGTGACAGCTCGTTTTTTCATAAATGTTGTAGGTCTCAATAAATGTGAAAAAATTAAAAGCTTTACAAGCTCTAAAACCAAAATATTCAACATTTTCTCAATGTTAAAATTCAAAATCGATTATTGTAAAATATATTGATTTGAAACATCTTTCATAAGATTATTTCATTTATTGTTTAATTAAGAGGAACAAGTTGAATAAAATCTGTCATAAGTTTTATTCAATTTTGTGAAACTACCGGCTCAAGGCGTATAAGAGATATAATCACTCGAAATTTAATCGTTTATTTCAAAAACCAGTCAAGCAACAAAAAATCCAAAATTGAGTTATAGAACGATTACTGTTTTGTTTAATGTGAAACAAATTAAAACTTGCCCCTTATTATTGTATGGCAAAGCCAAGAAATCCGTGTTGAGTACAGAAAAAAGTCAAGTGACAGCACTTAATTGGTTTTATACTAGGTAATACTAGGCCTTAATCTATTTTTTGTTGATGTTGTAAGTCTCAATAAATGTAAAATAAAAATAAAATATTTACAAGCTCTAAAACCCTACTTTGTTGGATATGAAGAGTTTTATGGGAATTTTTTTCAATGGCCTACAACGGAAGCATAATGCACTGTAAACCGAGTGTATGATGATGAATAGTTATTTCAGAACAAATATGAAAATGATGCTAAACTCTTTAAAAAGTTAATTTGTCATTTTAATTTTGAAGTTCCTAATAAAATTGGAATATTTGGTGTGAAATTTACAATATTAATGGTTGTTTGTTTCAGAAACCAGTTAAGTGCAAACTTTGTATTATTTTTATACCCTTCACCTTTGTGAGTAATTTCTACAATATAATTTTCCGACCCTATAAAGTATATATATATTCTGGTTCCTTATAGATAGCGGAGTCGATTAAGCCATACCCGTATGTCTGTCTGTTGAATCAACGATTCATACATCAATATCTCCGGAATTCTTCCGGCTCGGTTGCTATCGAGAAAATCGGTCAACAAATGGCTGAGATATAAGGAAAAAACTAGGACAACCTCGATTTTTGACCTATATCTGAATTACTAAATCATTAAGACCGTAAGTAGGACCTACAATGGGTCAAAATCGGAAAAAATATTTTTTAACCCGATATTTTTTTTAACAAATATTAAAAAAAAAATTAAAATTTACAAAAAAAAAAATTTTAAAAAACAATTCCAAAATTTTTTTTTTCAAAAAATTAAAAAAAAACGTTGGAAAAAAATAAATTTTGTTTACCTAAAAATATTTAAAATTTTTTATTTTGAAGCAGTGTTTAAAAAACTAGACTACAAGTAGCAGTAGCAACGAAAAAACACAAGTAGTCTAGTTCAAAAATTAATAAAAACGCGGAGTCAATAATTACTACTACTACTGCTACCTTCACATTTTGGTAGCAGTAGTTGTAGTAGTACTAATAAAAGAAAAATTTAAAAGTAGCAGAGTAATTTATTTTCTATTGCTACCTTAAAAAAGAAAAAGTTTTGATGTAGCAGTCATTAGTTTTTTATTAATTCTGCTACTTTTAAAATTTAGTAGTAATAGAAGTAGCAGTTGTAGTAGTAGAAGAAGTAGCAGTTAAGTAGCAGCTAAGTAGCAGTTGAGGTAGCAATAAAATAAGTCAAAAATAAAAATCTTCAGCCAAATAATTATATTATGTGTTGTTGTTGTGAATGTATATTTGTGTATGTTGGTCGTGTTGTAAACAAAAGTTCGGTTTTTTTGTTATACACACAGAAAACACGATCTTTCTGTTAGCAACACGAACATCTGAGACGAATAAAAACGAATAATTCTTTCAAACTCTCTCAAAACAAAAACAGCACACAGTGTTTAATTCTGTCAATTTTGGTGTTATGACTGAAGATTTTCTTTTTTGACTACTTTTATTGCTACCTTAACTGCTGCATCAACTGCTACTTTACTGCTACCTTAAAAAATAAAACTCGATATAGAGCAGTAGCAATGATTTGTATTTTTATGCTACTACTCCATTTTCAATTCATGTTTTATTACTACTGCTCTGTTAAGAGTTTTATATTTTGAAGGTAGCAGTAGTTTTAAAAAAACAAGAAAACGAAAAAAGACAAATGCTACTGCTACCGCTACATACACTTTTCTGAAGCAGTAGTTGTAGCAACAGTTAAACATTTGTTAGTTATCGTAGCTTTTTAAACACGGTTTTGAAGTATAATTTGGTGAAGGGTATATACGATTCGGCACAGCCGAGTATAGCTCTCTAACTTGTTTAACTATGTATATGTTAGCATAGATAAAACAAGTTTTATGTTTATCAAATTGTTACACAAATTGATAAACATAAAACTTGTTTCCTTTATTAGGAAAAGATATGAATTTTATAAAAATTAATTTTAGGTTTGATTTACTCAAAATCAATAATTTGTGGCTTAACTGGTTTTTGAAATAAACGATTCAATTAAATTCTACAAATTAAAAATATTTATGCAATAAAAATAAATCGATTTTTTTTATTAAAATCCAACCCATTGTGCATATGATTAAAACGAAAATTAATAGTTTATATTATAATCTAAAGGCAACAAGCTGTCTAAAAATGAAAATTTTGAATGTCCAATAAAAATATTTTCTATCTTATAGACATAATTAACTCAAATTCTTGAATATTTTAGAGGGCCAAAAAAAATATCGTTTATTTAATGCAATAAAAAACAATAAAAAAAAAATTTATTTATAAAAACACTTTATTTGCCATAATTTACACTGAAAGAAAAAATACAAAGATAAATAGCTAAAGGTTTTGTTGGCAAACATGTTTGATTAACGAAAAAACAATGTATTATTAATGAATACAAATGAAACAAAAATAGATTGTAAATATTTATGACAAAAATAAAATGAAATACATACATGCATCAAAATGTCTTGGGTGTCAAAAAGACAAATATTATATAATTTCAGCCAAAAAATTATAAAAAAAAATATAGAAAATAAATTGAAAAACACATTTTTATGTACCCTAATTTTGTCAAAGGTGTCTTATTATGTGTACAATATACATAAATGTACTATATACTTTAGACATATGAATGTACCTACATATATGTATGTATATAATATAAATATGTATGTTTTCTTTCAATGTTGTATAAATATGTTTTTATTTCAAATATTTTTTTTTTAAATTATTTTTTGCATACTAATACCGAACAAATATTAAAATTAATTTTGTCTGACAAGTTGTTATGTTTATGAATGTTTTCAGTCAATTATAGAATTAAAAAAAAAATATATTGAAATATATTTCTTTAATTTAATGTATATATACATATGAATGTATTATGTAGATTTCTTATTTTGTATTTATCTGAAATTTATATGGTTTATTAAATGAAAATATAGCAAAAAATATTTTCATAATTATTCATAATTATAATAGTGATGATGCAGATACTGAGCCATTGCGTACATTGTCTTATGAGAGGGCTTTACCTTGTAAAATATGAAATTTATTTTTACATACAAATCTGTCCCCCCACACAATTCTCCTGCAAGATTTTTTAAAAAAAACACTCATATTTACAAACAAACATATGTATAGAAAAGATTTTTAATTTGCTTTAATATAATAAATCGTGTCCCAGATCTTTGTAATGATTTTTGATGATTTTATTCTTGAAGGCTGAAGAAATTGTTTGTTACGTTTATTGACCTTGATCATTAGCCTCTGAACGAACGTAAATTGTATTTGGATTAGTTGGCCGGTATTTTGAAAATTTTAATGATCAATGTCATTTCATTTTCCACAATATTAAGATAATTGCTATAATAAATCGTATGGAAAATTGAAATAAATAATAAAAATAGTGTGTGTTTTCTATTTGTATAAATTGGATTTTTTTAATTAAATTATTTGTTTAAATTAAAGACATTAGTTTTGTTATTTATTTACACGAAATTATTTAAATAAATTTATATTTTGAAATTTTTTTTGGATAATTTGTTTTTTAATTCATAATCTTTTTAGATTTTATTATAAATATGTAATTTTAAAGAAAATCAAAAAAAATCTAACTTTGAATATTCGAAAATTATCAAAACTTTTGTTTTTGTAATAAAAATCACATAATTGTACGAATTCTTAACATTTTAAAGAAAAATCAGTTTTCGAAATTAAAAATTCTCAAGAAAAATTGAAAATGCTCATATTTTTTTAACTAATTTTAATTTAGTATGCCAATTTCATAGTTTTTGGCTTGTTCGAAAAATTCGAACTTAATTTCGAATTTTCAAAAATTATCAAATTATAATTAAAAACATTTTTTTGTTAAAATAACATAATTTTAATAAATTCTAAATATGTATTTTAATGAAAAAGTTATGTTCGAAAAATTCAAATTTAATTTCGAATTTTCAAAAATAATCGAATTATAATTAAAAACTTGATATTGTTATTAAAATAACATAATTCTAATGAATTCTGAATATTTTAACGAAAAATTTATATTCGAAAATTTTTGAAAAAAATTCAAACTTTATTTCGAATTCTCAAAAATGATCAAATTATAATTAAAAACATGTTTTTATTAAAATTACATAATTTTAATGAGTTGTGAATAATTTAACGAAAAATTTATATTCGAAAAATTCGAACTTTATTTCGAGTTCTCAAAAATGATCAAAATATTATTAAAAACATGTTGTTGTTAATAAAATAATATAATTTTAATGAATTATGAATTTTTTAACGAAAAATTTATATTCGAAAAATTCGAACTTAATTTCGATTTCTCAAAAATTATGAAATTATAATTAAACACATGTTGTCGTTCTTAAAATAACATAATTTTAATGAATTATGAATATTTTAACTAAAAATTTATATTCGAAAAATTCGAACTTAATTTCGAATTATCAAATTATAATTAAAAACATGTTGTTGGTATTAAAATAATATAATTTTAATGAATTATGAATATTTTAACTAAAATTTATATTCGAAAAATTCGAACATAATTTCGAATTCTCAAAAATTATCAAATTGTAATTAAAAACATGTTGTTGTTATTAAAATTACATAATCTTAATGAATTGTGAATATTTTAACGAAATATTGATATTCGAAAAATTCGAACTTTATTTCGAATTCTCAAAAATGTTCAAATTATAATTAAAAACCATTTTATAGTTATTAAAATAATATAATTTTAATGAATTCTGAATATATTAAAGAAAAATTTATATTCAAAAATTTTCGAAAAATTCAAACTTAATTTCGAATTCTCAAAAATGATCAAATTATAATTAAAAACATGTTGTTATTCTTAAAATAACTTAATTTTAATGGATTCTGAATATTCTAACGAAAAATCTATATTCGAAAAATTCGTACTTAATTTCGAATTCTCTAAAATCATCAAGTTATGATTAAAAACAATTTCATGTTATTAAAATAACATAATTTAAATGAATTGTAAAGAACAATTTATATTCGAAAATTTTCAAAAAATTCGAACTTAACTTCGAATTTTCAAAAATGATCAAATTATAATTAAAAACTTGATGTTGTTCTTAAAATAGCATAGTTTTAATGAATTCTGAATATTTTAACGAAAAATTTGTATTCGAATAATTCGAATTTAATTTCGAATTCTCAAAAATGTTAAAATTATAATTAAAAATATTTGTTGTTACTAAAATAACACCATTTTAATGAATTCTGAATATTTTAACTGAAAATTTGTATTCGAATAATTCGAACTTAATTTGGATTTTTAAAAATTATCAAATTATAATTAAAAACATGTTGTTGTTATTAAAATAACATAATTTTAAAGAATTCTGAATATTTTAATGAAAAATTTATATTCGAAAAATTCGAACTTAATTTTTATGATCAAATTATAATAAAACACATGTTGTTGTTCTTAAAGTAACATAATTTTAATGAATTCTGAACATTTTCACACAAAATTTATATTCGAAAATGTTCGAATAATTCGAACTAAATTTCGAATTCTCAAAAATGATCAAATTGTAATTAAAAACATGTTTTTGTTATTAAAATAAAATAATTTTAATGAATTCTGAATATTTTAATGAAATATTTATATTCGAAAAATTCGAACTTAATTTCGAATTCTCAAAAATTATCAAATTTAATTAAAAACATGTTGTTGTTAGTAAAGTAACATAATTTCAATGAATTATGAATATTTTAACGAACATTTATATTCGAAAAGTATAAATCTTAATACAAATTTCAAGTTTCCATATTTTTAAATCCGATTTAATTCAGTATTTCATGTTATAACAAAGTTATAAAATCAATTTCATCTTAATTATATTTATACAGCTCCTCTAATAAATCAGATTTAAAGTTGCCTCTTTTCTACGAAATTTCATTTGTTTACACCAGATTTTACAATTTGGCCCAAATATTTTTATTTCATTTACAAAAAATTCAATTTCCTGGATGCATTCAATATTTTTGTGTTGAAATATGTGAAATATTGAAAGTGTTTACACATACATATGTATGTACATTCTATCAATTTGTATTTGATTGTCTTCCCTTTGTTTCTCTTCTCTGCTCTTGCCATATAAACAAAGTAGAAAAAAAATAAAACATAAACATTTAATTGAAACAAGACGAAAAAGATTATTTTAAAGAAACAATTTAAATTTATTGCCAACAATTGTGTATGGCTTTCAAAGATTCGTATCATTAATGGCAGCAATTTGTTGGTTCACTAACAACATATTGTTGTTCATTTTCTACAATATTGTTAATGGCAACATGCATGTGCATGTTCGACGACCCCCTACCGATGGCATCCAGATGCAGTCTGGCGCTGTGCAAGTGTTGAGCATTTTATGAGTATTTGGGTGCCAGTTAAATATGTGTATTTCGGGCTGAAATTCCTAGTTTACTCATTTATGCAAGCACGAGCAGATTTCTTTTAAAAAAAATCGTTTTTTTTATATCAAAGCAGATGTAAAAAGTAATGAGATCTTTTTGAATTATATTTCGCTATAATAAAAGGAAAAATTAAACATACATATTTTCAAAGGTAATTAGAATCAAATATTAAGATTTTCCCATTTGACTGTTCGTTTGGATTTGACGTGGAAATATTTCAATATACATATTTTCCAAATTTGTTGTATTGTTTAGCAATATGTATAACTAACGTAAACATGAATCAGAATTAAGACAAGATGTTAAAAAACTTCAAATATTAGCTATTGACATTTAAAGGAGCTGTCATTTTTTTGGAATAAACAAAGTAAAATAAAATGTTTAATTTAACTCAAACCCAAATATTTAAATTTTAAATACTTTTATTTTTAAACAATTAATGTGAATGAGAAGCTGTCATTAAATATGTATATAAATATTTAAAATATCGTTTTGAAGAGTTAAATACATATTTGAAAATTTATTTAAAGCAAAATATAAAAACATTTTCATTTGACTCACAGATTTATTTTTAAATGAAAAGATTTATAGTAATAAATCATGTTTGTGTGTGGAAAACATTTTATGATAAACAAAATTATTTTATTATAATTAGAATTTGAATGGATCGTTAATCTTGTTT